>NC_083584.1:56042389-56232389 GCF_027579695.1 Neoarius graeffei
CTCTGGAAGGAGGAAGGGAGACTCATCTGCCTTTATGCAGACCAATGACCCAGCACTCCATTCAAGTCAGTGAGGAGCTCCACGAACTTCAATTGTGACGTAGGGTGATGCCCACTCATGACACCAGACCCATTCTATTTTTGCCTCCATAGGGACGTTGATGTTGCTCTGCTGCTCTCCAGTCCAGCTGGTAGCATTAAAACACCCAATATATGCTTCTTCAACCTCCAGTAAACACTGAAGAAGAAAAGGGTTTTTCTCTCCTGATTATCTCTTTACCTGACTGGACTAATCCTCTCCACATTCAAGTATTTCTAATAGAGATAAATAAATACTTATCATTAAATTTGATTGAACTGAAAATAAAAGCATGTTACTGTGAGGATTTAAAACTCCTTTCTTCTTTGAGCCCTGAGGTGACTTCAACTGCAGCTGTATGGCTTAATTCCAAATATACCTCTCCTGTCCTAAGTGCACTACATAGTGTTTATTAGTGTTTTACTCTCTTCTTTAAGGAGCGCAGGTGGCCAAGTGGTTAGAGTGCTTGACTGCTAAGCGAACGGTCCCTGGTTCGAGCCTCGGCTCGACGGGGATCTGGGGCTCGCTCCCTGTCCACCCAGCAGTGAATGGGGACCTGGTGGAAACACTGGGGAAGTTAAAGGCGGCGAGGAAAGGAACTGGCCACCCTACCTCACTATGCCGATGGCCCAGGACAAGTGCGCTCTCTAACAGGCACTCCCCCAATGTACGAATCGTATATGGGACTCCCCTTTGCTTTTGCTCTTCTTTAAGTGCACTACATAATGTTTGTGTTTTTCTGTCCTGTTTAAGTGTACTACATAGTGTTTATTAGTGTTTTACTGTCTTGTTTAAGTGCACTATGTAAAGTGTTTTTTTTTCCCCCACTGATGGCAGATGTGTAATTCTGCTTTATAAATGTGCTGTGTTCATGGTGTAAGTGGTAATTTGATGTCATTTTCCACCTGTAAATTTTAGTGTCATACTGTTTTGTAATTTTCCTTTTCACTGAGTGTTGCCTCTTCAAGAAAGAATGACTTAGAACATTCTGTACCAAAATATGCTCATCTTATCATGCTTGTTATGTACGTAGCAGACGTGCATGCAAGCCAGCGATTAGAGAAGAACCAATCAGCTTGAGAGCTGATCATGCTCCTGGAGCATGATCAGGGCATGTAATGCAGTAGATGTAATGCAAAAGATGTCTCCTTTTTATCGAGTAAAGAGCATATATAGATTTGAGAACAAAGAGGTGGTATGAGTGGTGTGCTGAAACCACATTGCTGTGTGTCCATTTCTGCAATAAACTTTCTTTGATTTGCAAAAGGACGAGACTGGTGTTGGTGTTTGTCATTTTTCCACAACAAATCTTGGTGTCCCTGGGTGGGCTGCATGACTTCTGCGGTCTTCTGGGTGGCAAGTGGACCAGAGGATGCTCGTGGAGAAATAAACATCCACCCTCAAACCTCGCATTCTTCAGAGAGGAAGTGGTGTGCCCTTTGGTGCACAGAGGCGGGAAACGCTGCAGTTCACCATTAAATAGGTAGGATCCACTAATTCTATTTGGCCTGATTTGAAAGGTGTTAAATTAGAGCAACATTAAAATTATTGACTAAGTGAAGCCTTAATGTTTGTGCCATTGGGAAAGTGTATCAGTGAAGAGTCTAGAAACTAGGTTTCTAAGATAGAAGTTCTGGGAACTTTGATCTCCGCGACAGCCAAGGATTAAGTTTCCCTTAGTTCTTGAGAAAACTAAGGATTTATACCAACACATATATCTTCTGGAACTATGGCAAGTTGGTTAAACTAATGAAAGAGGTAGTTTGGCTGTACTGGGTTATGGCGTAACTTGTGACGGGTAGTTGCCAGCAAAAGACAGATCTGCCATTGATTCACAACATTGAACATCACCCATGACACGTTAAATTGTTCCTCCATAGATAATAAGAACACCAGGCTTGTCCTATATACACCGGTGTGCTCTCCTTTGTCTAGTCTGATCTCTCTCACTCTCTTCGCTTTCTTCTCACACACAGATGAAAGGTGCTGTGTGTGTGTGCACACACGATTTGCGCCACGAGAGTGAGAGATTTCCGGTGTGTGTGTGTGTGTATATATATATATGCAGCATGGGTGGTGCAAGTTTTATATACCGTGAATGCAAGTTTTATTTCATTATTCTACACATACAGTTGTAATAAGATTTTCCTTCTGTAACAAAGAGTCAAGTAATTTGAAGTAAAATGGGTTCATGCCATAACAAAGGCACTGAAGATACAATACAGGGCATGATAAGGTGCTCTGGTTGTTCATATGATAGTCCTAACATAATGTTCATGAGAGTTAATTATGGGGAAGACTCTCGAGCATAGTTTGATATCTGGGTAAAAGAATGTGGGTTTCCCAAAAAGGGAAGTTTTAGTATGAGGCAGTTGGAAGGCTTAAAAAAGGCTTTAGATAAGAAAGAAAAGGATGAATTAGACAAAAAAAAAAGAATGAGGCATTTTTAGCGAACTGGAAAGCGTTTGGAGAGTGGCAGAGTGAGGCACATAAGAGAGAAAAACGACAGGCAGGGCCCTCATCTGTTTCTCAGTGTTCTAAGTTGCAGGCTGATCCTGAACTCAACTCCACCCCACCAAGACGATGACCACGACAGCCAGATGAGAATTACCCAACACTTCCTGTTACAACACCACCAGTAGCGGAGGGAGGAGCCCCAGTCCTCATATCGCCTACGCCCAGCGCACATCCCCTGCAGGCCCCGGTGCAGTGCCTACTCTACCCAGACCTGGCAGAGGTCACAGGTCCACCACCCAGATATGAGGACTGCCCCACGACACCTCGTCAGAGCAAGCCATCACCACTGATGACAAGGAAATAGAGAAAAGCTAAAGAGTACGCAGCAGGCCCACATCCAGAGGATGATGGCGACGAGGCGTTGAACATGCTGATGGTGGAAGTGGCAGGGACAGATGGGCATATGCTGGTTCAATGCCCATGGACTCTGGCAGATATGGACTCAGGATATTCAATGTACAAAGTGAGGAAAAAAAGGTGTGCAACACTACAGGGTTGTAGTTGTCACATTTTTTATTTCAAAATTCTCCAGACATTCTCCATTGGGGACAGAGGGGACAGGCACCCTCATCTTCCACAGCCATGTGTTGTACATCCTTGAGGGTGGGTGGAACACTGAAACACAGACAGGTGGGTAATGATGTTCAACACAGTCTTTTATTGTCAATTTTGCTTTTCAGCTTAACGTTATGACTTTTGTCACACACACACATACACATGCTCTAGTTGGGAGACAGCCACTTCTTCACTCTCCCCTTCCTTTTCACTGCTCTGTTATCACAGAAACACACACACACACACAAAACATCAACTGACAACAGATGTGCTCACTTTGACACTCACCTTCCCTGGCCCCGGCCTCCATTCACAAAACGATGCTTGACCACACCCCTGCCACTACATACCTCCACCACCTGACTCAGGTCGGGGAGCCATCCAGCCTGCAGCTGACTCTTGCCCCTGATGGGAACAAAAGTCTGCCACCACCATCTGTGCCCCCAGCCTGTGAACCACCTTGAAATTGAAAGACTGGAGGGCTAGATACCAATGGTTGATCTGTGCATTGGCATCTTTCATGCGGTGGAGTCACTGGAGCAGAGTTTGATCTGAACAGAGGGTGAAAGAGTGCCCCACCAAGTAGTACTGGAGGGTGAGGATGTTCCTCCCACTCCACCTCCTGGGACAGAATGGCCCCCAGCCTTCTGTCTGACGTGTCTCTCTGCAAGAAAAAAGGGAGAAAAAAAGTCAGGGGAGTATAAAAGTGGTCTCCCACATAGTGCAGCTTTTACCTTAGTGAATGTCTGTTGGCACTACTCTGTCCACTGGACCAGATCTGGTGCTCCCTTTTTAGTGAGATCATTCAGTGGGCTGTGACATCCAAATAGTTATGTATAAACCTGCAATAGTAACCAGCCAGCCCCAGGAACTGTCTCACCCCCCTTTATGGTCTTGAGCAGGCCACAATTGCTGCAGTATTTTCAATTTGGGGATGAACCTGCCCATGACTCAAGTGGAAACCCAGATACCATACCATACTTCCACCCACCCAATCTCACACTTTTTTTGGGTTAGCCATGAGGTCTGCATGCCTCAGGGATTCTAGGACAGCCCTGAGGTGTTTTAGGTGCCGTGGCCAATCATTGCTATATATAACAATGTCATCTAGGTAGGCAGTGGCATAGGAGGCATGTGGATGGAGGATTTTGTCCATGAGCTGCTGGAATGTTGCAGGAGTGCCAAATAACCCAAAAGGAAGGGTGATGAATTGGTGGAAGCCAAACAGTGTGGAAAAGGCTGTGTTTTCTTGGGATAGAGGAATCAAGGGGATCTGCCAATATCCCTTTGTCAAATTCAGTGTTGAATAAAAGTGAGTAGCACCTAACTGAGTGAGCAACTCATCAATGCAAGGCATTGGGTACATGTTGAATTTAGACACTGTGTTGACTTTTCTATAGTCCACACAGAACCGGACTGACCTGCCGGTCTTGGGGACCAAGACCACTGGGTTGCTCCAATCACTATGGGATGCCTCGATTATTCCCATTTCGAGCATAGCATTGGGTTCATCCTGAACCACCACTTTTTTGTGTTTGGGCAAGCAGTATGGGCAGCTATGCACAAACACCCCTGAGGGTGTCTCAATGTAGTGTTCTATGAAGTGAGTGGGGCTAGGAAGGAGCGAGAATATGTTGGAAAACTCCGCTTGCAACCTGGCAACCTCCATGAGCTGGGCCTGTCAGAGGTGGTCTCCACAGGGAACTGGAGTGGTTTGAGTGGTTACTTTTGGTTTTACCTCTGGCCCCAGCTCTGCTCTCTCTGGAACTACCGATGCCAATGCCACAGGGACCCCCTCATTCCAATGTTTTAGGAGGTTGAGGTGGTATGTTTGTAATGCCCCACCCCTATCCATTCACCTCACCTCATAGTCAACATCTTCGATTCATCGTGTGACCTCAAAGGGCCCTTGCCACTTAGCGAAAAATTTTAAGCTCGAAGTGGGTAATAATATGAGCACTTTATCTCCTGCTGTGAATTCTCTAAGGTGCACACTCCTGTTGTACAGCCAGACCTGACATTCTTGCATCTGCTGCAAATTCTCCTGGGTTAAGTGACTGAGTGTGTGGAGCTTTGCATGCAGATCAAGAACATATTGAATTTTGTTTTTACTGTTTGAAGGTCATGCATTTTTTTTTATTTAGCCTTTATTTTTCCAGGAAGGTCCCATTGAGATATAATATCTCTTCTGCCAGGGAGTCCTGGCCAAGATAGGCAGCAAAAAGTTACAGTAAATACAAAGACCACAACAGAAGATGCACACTACAATAAAACATTCAGTTTAAAAGAAAACAAAGAATAAAGAAAAAACATAGAGGAGGGTACAGTTATGTTTAAAAAAAACAGAGAATCTAGGTTAGAAACAAGGACATTGTTCTGTAGTTGTTTTTAAAAGGTTTTTAAATACATTGAGAGAGCGTAATAACTCAAGATTTAGTATGTTCTGAAGTTCATTCCAGGCATATAGTGCAAATGAGCTAAAGACAGTTTTGCCTAACACTGTTCGTGTTGTTGGGATGTTTATTTTATTTGATGACCTTGTGCTATAAGCACAGGTTTGACGTGACAACAAATTACCGATATAGGATGGTAATTTAGCAATCAATGCTTTAACTATGAAAATCAGAACATGACTTTTCCTTCTGAGTGACAGTGATGTCCATTGAACCATTTTATACAATTTACAGTGATGTGTTCTTGCTTTTGCTTCTGTCACAAAACAAAGCAGCATAATGCACTACATCCAACTTTTCCAAAAAAGAAATAGGAACATGCATATATATCACCATAATCTAAAATTGGTAGAAAAGTACTTTGGACCAATCTGAATCTAACAACAAAAGAGAAACATTTTTTCAGCCGAAAATAAAAACTTAACTTTGGTCTGAGCTTTTTTAGGAGGTTATCAATATGAATTCCAAGGTTTAGCTTTTCATCAAGCCATACCCCTAAATATTTATAAGAATTTACCCTCTCTAAATGAGTGCCATCTAGTGTTGAAATTGTAAAATTAGTAAGTGATGAACGAGAACATGTAAAAATCATAAATTTTGTTTTTTTGACATTTAGTACCCGTCTCAAATTAAATAAGGAACTTTGTAGCAGGCTAAAAGCAGATTGTAATGCATCTATCACTGTCTGTAACGATGATGCCGTAGTGTAAACAATTATATCATCAGCATAGAGATGTACCTTTGCTGGGTCTAAACCTACACCAAGGTTATTTATATAGATAACAAATAAGACAGGCCCCAGGACTGATCCCTGCAGCACACCTGTCTTCACTTCTAATGGTGCAGAATCATAATTATCTACAGATACACATTGAGTTTTCCCAAATTAATCATTTAAAAATGAATCATTTAGTGTAGTATCACTAAAACCAGGGCGGCATGGTGGTGTAGTGGTTAGTGCTGTCACCTCACAGCAAGAAGGTCTGGGTTCGAGCCCCATGGCCAGCGAGGGCCTTTCTGTCTGGAGTTTGCATGTTCTCCCCGTGTCCACGTAGGTTTCCTCCGGGTGCTCCGGTTTCCCCCACAGTCCAAAGACATGCAGGTTAGGTTAACTGGTGACTCTAAATTGACCGTAGATGTGAATGGTTGTCTGTGTCTATGTGTCAGCCCTGTGATGACCTGGTGACTTGTCCAGGGTGTACCCCCCCTTTCGCCCGTAGTCAGCTGGGATAGGCTCCAGCTTGCCTGTGACCCTGTAGAACAGGATAAAGCAGCTAGAGATAATGAGATGAGATGAGGTTAACAAAGAGAACATTACATGATTTCTTATTATCTAAAGCAGTAATGATGTCATTTATGACAAATGTAACAGCCGTTATTGTGCTGTGGCCTTGCCAAAATCCTGATTGTATGGGAGTTAAAATATCATTATCTGATAAGTAATGTTTAATCTGTTCATTTACTAGGGATTCAAATACTTTAGCTCTTACTGACAGTCTAGAAATAGGGTGATAATTGTCTGGAAAAGAAGGATCACCACCTTTCAGCAATGGGAGAACCATTGCTGACTTCCAGGAGCTAGGGATTTGCCCACTGGAGAGGCTAAGGTTAAAAATAGAAGCAATAGGGCCAGCAATCAAACTTGCCACTGTCTTCAAAAAAAAAGGGGGTCAATCTGATCCGGACCAGTGGATTTTTTATAATCCAGTTTTGACAGGGCTTTATAAACTTGGGAAAGAGTAATAGTGGAGAAATTAAAGCAGTTTGAGCAACTTGATATTAGAGGTGTTATAGGGCTATCAGAAACTGGAAGATGAGATGTAATCAAGCCTGCTGCCTTGATAAAATTAGATTAGATTCACTTTATTCATCCCACATCGGGGAAATTCACGTGTTACAGTAGCAAGAAAAAGTCAAACAGATAACAAATAAAACTGAAATAAAAATTAGACAAATGAAGGATTAAATACAGAGGGCTATTTGCATCATCTACAGTGAAAAAGTATAGAAAAGAAAAAATTGCCTTATTGAGAGGCTCGGAAAAGTTGCACATTACAGGTAGACTCTGTATATATACACACACACATATATACATAAATAACATACACACACACACACACACACACACACACATATATATATATATATATATATATATATATATATATATATATATATATATATATATGCATAAATATTAGTTAATAAAATGATCATTAAATGCATTGACTATGTTGTCTTTACCTTTAATCTCACATTGATTTATTTTTAACAAGTCAGGAAGAGTTGATGTTATCATAGTCCCCTCAGTTGATTTCACTAACTTCCAAAATTTACTGGGGTCATTTAAATTTTGATTTATTAGATTAAGGTAAGGGGCAGCACGGTGGTGTAGTGGTTAGCGCTGTCGCCTCACAGCAAGAAGGTCCGGGTTCGAGCCCCGTGGCCGGCGAGGGCCTTTTTGTGTGGAGTTTGCATGTTCTCCCCGTGTCCGCATGGGTTTCCTCCGGGTGCTCCGGTTTCCCCCACAGTCCAAAGATATGCAGATTAGGTTAACTGGTGACTCTAAATTGACCGTAGGTGTGAGTGTGAATGGTTGTCTGCATCTGTGTGTCAGCCCTGTGATGACCTGGCGACTTGTCCAGGGTGTACCCCGCCTTTCGCCCGTAGTCAGCTGGGATAGGCTCCAGCTTGCCTGCGACCCTGTAGAACAGGATAAAGCGGCTAGAGATAATGAGATGAGATGAGATTAAGGTAATGGTCACTTTTAGTGGCTTTAACTAATATAGTACATTTGTTTCATAATGCCCTGTAATTACTCCAAGACCTAGGATCATTGTTTCACTTTGCCATGGACCATGCACTGTCTCTCTGTCTGATAAGAGTTGCAATGGTTTCATTCAACCATGGGTTGTCCTTACCACTGACTATCTTCTCAGAGGGGCATGCTTATTAATAAAATGAATGAAAATGGTTTTAAAAAAGTCCCAGGCTAGTTCAACATCCACCATTTCACAGATGAGGTATAAATCACTGTCATAAATATCATGTAAAAAGGCCTGCTCATTTAACTGCTTGTAATTTCTTTTAAAAAAAATTCAAGGCTTGGATTTAACAGGTTTACATTTTCTAACGCATGCAACAGCACAGTGATCACTAACGTCATTGCAGAAAACACCAGTGGCACAGTATTTAAATGGAGTGTTTGTAAGAATGACATCGATTAAGGTAGATTTGTCCATATGTTTTGAGTTCAGATGGAGTCGGAGAGTTTATTAATTGAGACAGTTGCAAAGCATCGCAGAGATCCTGCAGTGCACTTGAGGTTCGGGATAGCCAGTCCCAATTCAGGTCACCCAATAAAACAAACTCTTTGTCTGACAATTTAAGCAGAAAGTCTGAAAGCACAGTAGCAGCTTCATGCACTGCTGAGGGCAGACGATAGCACCCTATTACGGTCAGATCAGCACCATTGGGAAGGTTCAACTTAATCACCAACAGTTCAAAATGTTTAGATTTGATGATTGAATTGATGCAGGAACAATTCAAGGATGATTTTACATATACTCAGCAAAAATAAAAACTTGACACTCATTATTTTTCAAATAGTGTTTAGAAACTTTTCTTGAAAGAGTTCTTGTTGTGATTATGGTTAAATGCATTGTCAAGGGCATTACGTCACACATTCATTCCACTGGTCGGGCCTACGTAGCACATGCGAGAGCACTGCACGCTAAAATCATGTTTCCACGTGACACAAGTGACGTGACCTATTGATACACGTGCAATTGATCTCACGGTAGCAGAGTAGAGTGTCATCTCAGAAAAACAAGGTTTTATGGTTAATTATTCGTTAATTTGCAATGCCACGACTGTCAAACATTCAGCGTGAACGTGCCATTGGCATGCTGAATACGGGAACATCTGTCACTGACGTTGCGAGGGTTATGGGATGCAGTCAACAGACCATCCATAATCTACAGACACGTCTCCATCAAACTGGCACCACAGCCGACCGCCCCTGTCCTGGTCGACCACGTGTGACGTCACACGCAGAAGACCGACAGATTGTCTTACGTCATTTGCGTAATCGGTTGGTCACTGCCACATCCACTGGGAATGAATTGTTTGGAGGTCGAGTGACTGCCCAAACCATTCGAAATCGCCTGCGCTCTGCTCTGCATTAAGTTGTGACTCACAGTTTTTGATCATGGACATTGTCGTCGCATTTCCGGTGGAACCGATTCCATGACAAACATGATCTGTATGCTATAGCATCTTTAATGACAAGATAATTGAATGCAATCATTATTTCAAACCTATTTTCCAAAATGTTCAAATTATTGACTTTGAAACGAGTGTAAAGTTTTTATTTTTGTTGAGTTTAGATCATGACTCCCCCTCCTTTATTTACATGATCAGTCCTGAAAACATTGTATCTGTCGATATTTATCACATTGTTTGTGATTGACGATTTAAGCCATGTCTCAGAAAGAACTATGATGTCGCAGTCAGTCAGTTTTGCCCATAGATGAACAGAGCCTATTTTGTTTAATAAGCTGCGCACACTGAGATGGACAACATGTAATCCATTGATGTTTTTGAGATCAGCTGGAGTCTCGAGCTGTGTCGGTTCAGGGCCTGGGTTGGGGTGGATGTTACCTGATAGCAGTAGCAGGAGAATTATCCAGATGGTTCTAGTTGTTCTCCGCTTGTGTCCACAAACAGCTGAGCCAGACCAAGTTGTACACAACCCTGAAAACCGCTGCTGCACCTGTTGTACAGGCCCTCACACAACCCAGTGGTGCACTCTACCATAATCCATTGGGAAAATGGTGTTATGTCCAGATACAGCATAGTTACTGTGCAGGGGGAAATAATCCAAAGCGAAGTATCCACACCATCACCACATCCTGATGTCTCCATGACAGGGACTGACTGTGCCAAGCTGCCCAGCAAGTAAAGCCATCCAACTGGCCACATACTGTTGTCCTTTTGTTGTTATAATGTAATTTGGCTATATCAATTGTTTCTTGTTAATAGTGCAAGTTATGTTCTAATAAGAGTTAGAAAACTTTTAAAACAAAGACGCAGACAAGTAGAAAAAAAAAACACGGGTAGGACAGATACAAGCTAAAACACCTGTGCCACCATCTTGGACACCTGTGTCTCTGTTAATTTGACCAAGTGAGAGTAATCAATGGTCAAACTCTCCAGCCAAGTGCGACACTGGCCTTCCCCTATTTCACTATTATTAAGGATAGGTTGTACCGAGTGACGCAGGACACTCAAACTGGTGAACAAATAACCCAGTTGTTGATCCCAAAGAGCCATAGGGAACTTGTATTCCATGTGGCTCACTTTAACCCCATGGCTGTACACTTAGGGCAGGATAAAACAATAATGGCCCAGTTCTATTGGCCAGGGATTCGCGGAGATGTCCGTCGGTGGTGTGCGGCGTGCCATGAGTGCCAATTAGTAAATCCCGCAGCCACTCTAAAAGTGCCTTTGCACCCTTTCCCTCTAATCAAGACCTCTTGTGAGAGAATTGGGATGGATCTCATCAGGCCATTAGATCAGTCAGCACAAGAATATAACTTTATTTTAGTTCTGGTGAACTATGCAACACGATATCTGGAAGCGGTGCCTCTCCACAATATCTTAGCATGCAGTATTGCAGAAGCACTCTTCCGTATTATCTCCCAGGTCGGGATTCCAAAAGAAATCCTGACAGACCAAGGCACTACATTTATGTCACGCACACTGCGCAAACTGTATGGGTTATTGGGAATTAAGTCTATCTAACTAGTGTCTATCACTCACAAAAGGATGGCTTAGTGGAACAGTTTAATCAAACCCTCAAAAACTTAATTCAGAAATTTGCAAGTGAGGATGCAATTGGGATAAATGGCTCGAGCCCCTGTTATTTGCAGTTCGAGAGGTCCCGCAAGCCTCCACAGGTTTTTCACCGTTTTAATTATTATATGGGCAGAAGTTGCGTGGCATTTTGGACATGCTATGAGAGAACTGGGAGGAGGGACCTTTACCTAGCAAAAATGAAATTCAATACGTTCTCGACCTGCACACAGACACGGGCGCAGATGGGGGGGGGGGGGGGGGGGACTTGTCCCACCCAGATTTAAATTCACCTCGTTTGCCCCCCCCCCACTTATAGGGAGGAAAAAACATCTATGCTGTCTTTCTTTGCATAAGGTAAACCTCACGGAAAAATCAAAAGACTAATTACTAGGGCTGCACAATTAATCAAATTTAATCGAAAATTGCGATTTTGGCTGCCACGATTAAATTAAATGAAAATCGTGATTTATTTCCATTTAAAATGTGAGCACTGCTGCATATCTGATCAAGCACTTTTTGACCAGTACTCCGCCAAACCATTAGGGGGCAAACCGACGCATGTAAGGTTTCATTACTCCGCCTAAATAAGCAAGCAAGCCAAGTGCGCAGAGCTTCAGTGCAGCGGTATCTTCTTCAAGGGGTGATAGCGTGAGAGTAGGTAACAGATTGAGGTGAGAGAGAAAAGCTAACTATGTCGGAACAACAGACTATTTAGCACTGGAGGCAATGTTGTGACCTGCCTTTGCTCATGTTTAAAGCCAGAGCATGTTGATAGGCTGGTCTTTCTAGCTAAAAACTTGTAGGCCTCAGTATAATGCTATGTAATTGTTGCAAATGAGTTTTCAGTTCCTTCATCCTTTGGTAATTTCTTGGATAAATTTCATTTATTTGTCATTTGGAAATCAGAATTTCTCTTTTAAATTTCATTCTGCACTGAAAGCTGTTCATATTGTTTGTTTGAATATAGTGAAATAAAATTTGTGATTTCCCTAACATCAGGAATAATTGTGATTAATAATCGTGATTACAATTTTGATCAAGATAATCGTGATTATCATTTTTCCATAATCGTGCAGCCCTACTAATTACCATTCGGTTTATTGAGGTGCACAGCAGTACATACATAGTTGCAACAACTCACATAAAACAAAACAAAGACTGATATTTGGTTGGTTGAGCTGCGCAGACTGCACAGGTTGCGAGCTCGAGCTTGGTTGCTATGGTTACCCATACAAGTTTGACAGGCATATCGGGGACAGCTCCTAGTTCAGGACCCCAACACGGCATGATGGAGGGTGCCAAACCGAAAAGGCAGAAAACGATTGCATCATTTTTTAAAAAAACAACGACTGTAAGTAAACTGTGCCTTACTTTATCATATCACCTTGCAATTTTTTGATAGTCTGTTCAAAGTAATGTCATAGTGAAAGTAAAATCGTACGGAGTAGAGATGCCTTTCTGGTAGCCTCCTTCTTTCGGTGGTAGCCTGTAGATACAGTGCTCAGAAGGCAGTTTTAAGGGCATCAGAGTATATTCCTCGCACAACACATGTTGGGGTTGGTTTGCTGGCAGCTTTGTCCCCCCCAGTTCAAAAAACGTATCTGCGCCCCTGCACGCAGAACTCCACACATTCACTTAACCCAGGAAAATTTGCGGCAGGCACAAGAACATCAAGTCTGACTGTATGACAGGGGCAAGTGCCTTAAAGAGTTCACACTGGGACACAAAGTGCTCATATTATTGCCCACGTCAAGCTCCAAATTAATTGCCAAGTGGCAAGGGCCCTTTGAGGTCACATGGTGAGTCAGGGACACTGACTATGAGGTGAGGTGAACAGATGGGGTGGGACATTGCAAATTTACCACCTCAACCTGTTAAAACATTGGAATGAGGGGGTCCCTGTGGCGTTGGTGTTGGCAGTCCCTGAGAAGGCAGAGCTGGGGCCAGAGGTACAAAAAAAAAAAAAAACACCTCAAGCCACTCTGGTCCCTTGTGGAGACCACCTCTTGCCAGCCCAATTCACAGAGGTTGCCAAGTTGCAGAAGGAATTTTCCAACATGTTCAGGCCTGATCCATCCGGGTGCCCTGTGTCTGGTTGGAGTCTCATCGCATTGCTCCTGTGGAGAATGGCCCCATGTGGACAGTTGAAAGTCACACCTGGAGGACGCTCTGGACTCTTACAGTAATACTTTTATGGCTGAGGACTACAGTTGACTTGCTAACTTTAGGACTGCAGTTGTTATGAACAGTTTAGCACTCAAGTTTCCATCAATGAAGAGTTTATAACATCAACGAAACTGACTTCATGTTAAAACTGTTAATGTTATAGGCATGTTGTCTGTTGTTGCCCAAATGAGAATGGGTTCCCTTTTGAGTCTGGTTCCTCTCAAGGTTTCTTCCTCATGTCATCTGAGGGAGTTTTTCCTTGCCAACGTCACCACAGGCTTGCTCACTGGGGATAGATTAGGGATAAAATTAGCTCATGTTTTAAGTCGTTCAAATTCTGTAAAGCTGCTTTGCGACAATGCTTATTGTGAAAAGCGCTATACAAATAAACTTGACTTGACTCACCCCTGCCTGGCCGCACCCATCTCACAGAACACCACATTGAGATGCCCCCGGGGGTGGTGGTGCGCAGCTGCCCTTACCACTTGTCCGAACACAAACAAAAGGTGGTCCGGGATGAACTCAAGGCCATGCTCAAAATGGGCATAATTGAGGAGTCCCACAGTGACTGGAGCAGCCCGTTGATCCTGGTTCCCAAGACCGACAGGTTGGTCTGGTTCTGTGTGGACTATAGAAAAGTCAACATGGTGTCTAAATTTGACGCAGACCCAATGATGACCCATTGATGAGTTGCTCGATCAATTAGGCACTGCTCCCTTTTATTCGACACTGAATCTAATGAAGGGATATTGGCAGATCCCCTTGATTCCTCTATCCTGAGAGAAAGCAGCCTTTTCCACACCGTTTGGGTTACACAATTTGTCGCACTTCCTTTTGGGTTATTTGGGGCTGCCGTGGCATTCCAGCGGCTCATGGACAAGATCCTCCACCCTCTCGCCACCTACACGGCCGCATACATCAATGACATCATTATCTATAACAATGATTGGCTGTGGTACCTGGAACACCTTTGGGCTGTCCTAAAGTCGCTGAGGCGTGCAGGTCTCACAACTAACCCAAAAAAGTGTGCAATTGGGTGGGTGGACGTACGGTATCTGGGTTTCCACGTGGGTCATGGGCAGGTGCGTCCCGACATTACAAGACTGCAACGATTGTGGCCTGCCCTAGGCCCAAGACCAAAAAGGGCGTGAGACAGTTCCTGGGGCTGGCTGGCTGCTATCATAGGTTCATACCTAATTATTCAGATGTTACCAGCCCACTAACTGATCTCACTAAAAAGGGAGCAATGCCAACAGGCTTTCTTCAAGATAAAAGCTGCACTGTGTGGGGAGGCCACTTTTACACTCCCCTGACTTCTCTCTCCCCTTTGTTTTACAGACACATCAGACAGGGGGCTGGGGGTCATTCTGTCCCAGAAGGTAGAGGGCGAGGAACTTCCCATGCTGTACATCAGCTGCAAGCTCTCGATACATGAACGCAAGTACAGCACTATCGAGAAGGAGTGTCTGGCTATCAAATGGGCGGTCCTCGCCCTCCGATACTACCTGCTGGGACGCACATGCCCCTCCATTGGCTCCACCGCATGAAGGATGCCAACACGCGTGGGGGGGGGGGTCCACTGCAGGCCTGAAAGCTCCCTGGCCTGAGTCGGGTGGTCGGGTATGTGGCAGCGGGGGCATGGCCAAGCGTCAGTTTGTGAATGGAGGGCGGGGTCAGGGAAGGTGAGTGGCCAAGTCATTACACCTGTTGTCAATTGGTGTGTGTGTTTCTTGCAGTGATGGTGGAGCATAAGAGGAGTAGGAGAGCAGAGAAGGGGGCTGGGACCAGAGCATGACTCTGTGTGTGTGTGTGTGTGTGTGTGTGTATATATATATATATATATATATATATATATATATATATATATATATAATGTTTGTGTATGCACATACGTGTCCTAAAGTGCCCGACTGAGAAGCTGAAGAGCTAACAAACATGTGTTTGAACATTAGCTCCCATCTGCTGTGCTTCTGTACTCCACCCACATCAGGGAAACTGTCACACAGATATACCCACATCATCAATTGACAACAGGTGTGATCACTTTGCCAGTCACCTTCCCTGGCCCCACGCTCTGTTCACAACCGACACTTGGCTATGCCACCACTGCCACACCATATCTTTGTAATGTGTGCAGAATATGGTTTTGCATTGTCTTGTTGAAATATCCCTGGAAAACATGTTGTCTTTAAGGTTGCATATCTTACTCCAAAATCTCAGTGTAAATTTTCTGCATTAATGCTGCCATCACAGAAGTGTAAGTTACCTTTGCCAAGGGTACTGACAACCCTATACCATAGCAGATCCTGGATTTTGGACTTGTTGCTGGTAACAATCTGGATGGTCCTTTTTGTCTTTGGTCTGGAGCACATGGCGAACATTTCCTCCAAAAGGACCTGGACTATTGATTTGTCTGACCACAATACATGTTTCTGCTGTGTGATGGTCCATCCCAGATGCCTCCGAGCCCAGAGAAGTCAATGGCAATTCTAGACATAGTTAACATCATGCTTCCTTTTTGCACTGTAAAGTTTGAACTGCCATTTGAGGATGTAACTCTGTATTGTAGAGCTTGACAATGTTTGCTAAAGTAATCCTGAGCCCATGTGGTTAGATCAGCTGTAGATGAATGATCATTCTTGATGCAATGCCATCTGAGGGATCGGAGATCGCAGATATTTAGCTCAAGTTTGCGCCCTTGCCCTTTACACACCAAAATTCCTCCAGATTCCTTGAATCATTTAATGATATTCTGCACCGTTGAGGGTGAAATATCCAAATCACTACCTATCTTTCTTTGAGGAACATTGTTTTTAACATTTTAATAATTTTCTCCAGCCAGAAGTAGGACATCAGGATGGATCAGACAGGTCCGAAAAGCAGGAGAGGCCAGCATCACTGGTAACTCAGGATTGACTTGTAACTTGACAGAGAAAGAGAGACAAAGAGACAGAGAGAGATAGAACAGAGATTGTTATGTATGCCCATTGTCACTTTATGGTTAAGAAGAATGTAGATTGTGTGCTGAGTGCAAGTGGGGACTCTGGCAAGACTAACTATGACAGCATAACTAAAAAGGAAAGCCAGAAGGTAACACAGACATGAAGGAGCCCTGGGACATAAAACAACCAGCCACTCCACTGTCAACAAACTTGAGTGAATGTGTCAGAGTGGGGGCGCAGCATCCATACATCCCAGAGGATAGCCATGGCCTGAAGGTTAGACAAGCAGCCTTGGGCCTAAAGCATCACTGATTCGATTCCTAGGACTGGCAGGAAAAATGTGAGGGGAGTTGAGTGAATGAACAGCACTTTCATCTCCCTCTGTATCATGGATGAAGTGCCCTTGAGCCAAGCACCTAACCCCCAACTGCTCCCTGAGTGCTATAGCATAGCTGCCCACAGCTTTGGGTATGTGTGTGCTCATTGCTCACTTGAGTGTGCATGTGTGTGTTCACTGTTTCAGATGGGTAGATGGGTTAAATGCAGAGGAGAAATTTCACTGTGCTTGAGTGTACATGTGACAAATAAAGGCCTCTTCTTCTTCTTCTTCTCAGGTTTCTAAAACAATCTATGCTCAAAAACCCTCCAGATCTGCTCCTTTACCTAATAAAAAGCTATAAACAAAAGGCTTGACAAAACAATTTTTTTTTCAGTCTAGACTTATACATTGATGCTCTGAGTCTTGAATGCTACTTGGAAGGCTGTTCCATAATTGTGGGGCTTTGTAAGAGAAGGCACTGCCCCTGATGTAGCCTTCACTGTTTGAGGTACCAACAAATAGCCTGAACCTTTTGGGGGATTTTTTTTGGATATTTTTACTCAAATAAAACAAGGGTTTTTTGTACATTTTTCATAATAATTACAAATTTCTTAGAATAGCATGTCTACATGCAATATCCTTAAAGCAGCTAAAACTTTGCTGAAGGAAAATAATTGTGAAGTAATAAAAACAGAGGGTTGTAAAGCAAAAGTGGAATTTATTTCCAGCTCAAATCATGTAAAATTTGTAACAGTTTAAATATAATACTAAGTAGAACAAAATAATAATTTGTGGAGTAAATAGATATATTTAGCCCTGTGACACAAGGGTGGAAAGCTGCAGAGTCCATGCTGAATGGCATCAATAACAGGATTTATTCTCCCTATTTATTCTTAACAGGATTTATTTTTTATAACAAAGGGGATTGAACCATAATGATGGTTTCTCTCTTGCCACATCTTCAAAGTTACTATGAAGGAACCTTCCCCCCAGGAGACTGTTGCCCCTTTGAGTGTCAATAAGAGTGACTTTAAACAGAGGCTTTGTGGCCTTATAACTCCTTGTGTCCCAGGGTCTGTGCCCTGTAGGGAGTTGAACCATAATGATAGTTTCTCTCTTGTCACAGCTTCAAAGTTACTATGAAGGAACCTTTTTTTTAACATTTGGTATTCCATCTTGGTAAGTGACTAATATCACATAATTTCACCCCTCCTAACCATCAGGGACCCTGATCATAGCCTATACCACAATATCATATGAAACCAACCACCATTTGTACTTACTGGGAAGTTATTTAGAAATCTGCACTCTCACACAGTGATGTTAACCCTGTAGAACCTGGAAAAGATACACTGCAACCCCACAGTAACAAATTATTTTACTGCAAACTTTCACATATAACGAACTAAGTTCATGTTTCCTGCCTTGAGCTGGAGTTTTCAAAAAATAAAAAGTAAAAAAAAAAACATCACTGAGCCATGCATTCCTCTTCTCACCAGAGACAAACAATAAGTAATCAAGTCTGCGGTCAAGTTAACGATACATGTTTGTCATGCTCCGCCCCGGACTTCCACTCTGGAGGTTACTTATCTCCCAGGTCAGCACCAATCCGGATCCGGGACAGGAATTCTATCTAGCCTGCATTTCACTTCCTGGTTCTCTCTGCTGTGTATAAATAAGCCATTCTCAGACCCTGACTTTGCCAGAACGTCTCGTTTTGCTATTCTAGCCATTTCTGTGTCTTAATTGCATTTCATAATTTTTGGTCAAGCTATTTTTCTAGTTCATGGTTTTTGCACCAAGAGTTTTTCTAGTTCATAGTTTTTGCACTTAGGTTTTTTTTCTTGTTTATGTTTTTTTTTTGCTCTAGCGTTTTTGTCCTTGTCTGTCTCATGTTTTCGTCAAGTTTTTTTGTCTCTTTTTACCTGGACTATTTTTGCCATTTGTTTGTTTACCTTTTTTGCCACGCCCTTTCCCTGAATTAAATCTCATTATTTATTGGATTACTGCCTGTGTGTTCTGCTTCTGGATCCTAATCTCACCATCCCAACAGTACGTTCTGGCCAACATGGAGCCAGCGGAACTCACCTGTCTGAGAACGGCCATCCAGCAGCAAGGGACTCTCCTCAGGACCCATCAACAAGACCTCCAGCAGATCACCCAGAACCTCGCCACCCTGTCCAACTCACTCAATCTCCTCACCACACAGATGCAGTGCTATCAAGCCGTGCCTACCCCTGCCCAGCCATCTCCTACTTCAGCTCCTTTCTGCGAACCCAGATTTCCAGTGCCTCAGCCCTACGATGGAGAACCAGGTACTTGTAGATCGTTCCTCTCTCAATGCTGTTTGATCCTAGAGCTGCAACCTCTGGCCTTTCCCACAGAATGCTCCCGGGTAGCATGTACAATCACGCTTCTCACCAGCAAGGCCAGAGAGTGGGAAACAACGGTCTGGGATGCCGATGCACCCTTTTGTTCCTGTTTCAAGGATTTCTGCGAGGAGATGAGGCGAACTTTCAACCACTCTCTGTCAGGCCAGAAGGCAGCTAGAGAGCTCATGGAGCTGCGGCAGGGGTCCCGGTCTACCTCAGACTATGCCATCAAGTTCCAGACGTTGGCGGCATCGTGCAGTTGGAACGAGAGTGCCCAGGTCAATGCGTTCCTGCATGGCTTGTCCGATGCCATTAAGGATGAACTAGTACAGTGGTGCTTGAAAGTTTGTGAACCCTTTAGAATTTTCTATATTTCTGCATAAATATGACCTAAAACATCATCAGATTTTCACACAAGTTCTAAAAGTAGATAAAGAGAACCCAGTTAAACAAATGAGATGAAAAATATTACACTTGCTCATTTATTTATTGAGGAAAATGATCCAATATTACATATATGTGAGTGGCAAAAGTATGTGAACCTCTAGGATTAGCAGTTAATTTGAAGGTGAAATTAGTCAGGTGGTTTCAATCAATGGGATGACAATCAGGTGTGAGTGGGCACCCTGTTTTATTTAAAGAACAGGGATCTATTAAAGTCTTATCTTCACAACAGTGGAAGTGTATCATGGCACGAACAAAGGAGATTTCTGAGGACCTCAGAAAAAGCATTGTTGATGCTCATCACACTGGAAAACATTACAAAACCATCTCTAAAGAGTTTGGACTCCACCAATCCACAGTCAGACAGATTGTGTACAAATGAAGTAAATTCAAGACCATTGTTACCCTCCCCAGGAGTGGTTGACCAACAAAGATCACTCCAAAAGCAAGGCATGTAATAGTCAGCGAGGTCACAAAGGACCCCAGGGTAACTTCTAAGCAACTGAAGGCCTCTCTCACATTGGCTAATGTCAATGTTCATGAGACCACCATCAGGAGAACACTAAACAACAATGGTGTGCATGGCAGGGTTGCAAGGAGAAAGCCACTGCTTTCCAAAAAGAACATTGCTGCTCATTTGCAGTTTGCTAAAGATCATGTGGACAAGCCAAAAGGCTATTGGAAAAATGTTCTGTGAACGGATGAGACCAAAATAGAACTTTTTGGTTTAAATGAGAAGCGTTATGTTTGGAGGAAGGAAAACACTGCATTCCAGCATAAGAACCTTATCCCATCTGTGAAACATGGCGGTGGTAGTATCATGGTTTGGGCCCGTTTTGCTGCATCTAGGCCAGGACGGCTTGCCATCATTGATGGAACAATGAATTCTGAATTATACCAGCGAAATCTAAAGGAAAATGTCAGGCCATCTGTTCATGAACTGAATCTCAAGAGAAGGTGGGCCATGCAGCAAGACAATGACCCTAAGCACGCAAATCGTTCTACCAAAGAATGGTTAAAGAAGAATAAAGTTAAATGTTTTGGAATGGCCAAGTCAAAGTCCTGACCTTAATCCAATCGAAATGTTGTGGAAGGACCTGAAGCGAGCAGTTCATGTGAGGAAATCCACCAACATCCCAGAGTTGAAGCTGTTCTGTACGGAGGAATGGGCTAAAATCCCTCCAAGCCGGTGTGCAGGACTGATCAACAGTTACTGGAAATGTTTAGTTGCAGTTATTGCTGCACAAGGGGGCCATACCAGATACTGAAAGCAAAGGTTCACATACTTTTGCCACTCACAGATATGTAATATTGGATAATTTTCCTCAATAAATAAATGACCAAGTATAATATTTTTGTCTCATTTGTTTAACTGGGTTCTCTTTATCTACTTTTAGGACTTGTGTGAAACTCTGTTGATGTTTTAGGTCATATTTATGCAGAAATATAGAAAATTCTAAAGGGTTCACAAACTTTCAAGCACCACTGTATCACGGGAACTGCTGTGAGACCTTTCCAGTCTCATGGACCTCGCCAACCGTATCAACACCCAGTTCCAGTAATGGAGGAGAGAGAAGACCTGCTCCAGCTTCACCTCCTCTCCACCTCCCGCCTCATCCGTCAGACCCATGCAAATAGACTGGGTACGGGTGTCAGCAGAAGAACGACAGTGCCGGCGGAGCACGGGGGCCTGTTTCTACTGTGGTCAGCGAGGACACATCTGCCAAGCCTGCCTGCTAAAGGGAATGAGACCACCAGTGAATCGAGGGGCCCTGGTGGGCAACACTTGGAACCAGCCCCCTGCTGATCGACCATTACTCTCAGTCATTGTCATCCATGACAACCATCATCACCATCTCCAGGCCCTCATTGACTCAGGGGCAGATAGGAACCTGATCTGCTCTGCCACCGCCAAGCGTCTGGGAATTCCGCTACTTGCCCTTGACATCCCTCTCACAGTCCTGAGACTCAATGGCACTGGCTTGACCACCATCACCCACCTTACCACCCCGCTCACCCTGAGGATTTCCAGCAACCACTCTGAAACCATCCAACTCCACATCATGAACAACCCCCATGTACCCATCATCCTAGGATTACCCTGGTTAACACAGCATAACCCCCACCTAAACTGGGCTGATAATACCATCCTAGGCTGGAGCCATTCCTGCCTAGCTTCCTGCCTGAAATCCGCTCTGCCTCCCACCAAACCACCGCAGCCTTCAGCCAGCGAGTTTCCCGACCTCTCTCACATGCCTCTGAAATACCTGGACTTAAGGCTTGTTTTCAGCAAGACCCAAGCACTGTCCCTCCCTCCTCACAGACCCTATGACTGTGGAATCGACCTCCTGCCTGGGACATCGCCACCCAAAGGGTGACTCTACTCTCTTTCTCCCATTGAAAGGCAAGCCATGGAGAAGTACATCTCCGAGTCTCTGGCAGCTGGGATCATCCGCCCTTCCTCCTCCCCAGCAGGGGCGGGATTTTTCTTCATGGAAAATGACAAGTTGCTCCGCCCCTGCATTGACTATCGAGGCCTCAATGCCATCATGGTCAAGAACTGCTACCCCCTACCGCTCATGACTACGGCCTTTGAACTACTCTAGGGAGCCAATATATTCACCAAGTTGGACTTACGCAATGCCTACCATCTCATCAGGATCAGGGAGGGGGAGGAGTGGAAGATGGCCTTTAATACCACCACTGGCCATTATGAGTACCTCGTGGTCCCTTTCGGCCTGACCAACACACCCGCAGTCTTCCAGGCACTCGTCAACGATGTCCTAAGGGATTTTAGCATCTTCATTTTCGTGTACCTGGATGACATCCTGATCTTCTCTTGCTCCCTGGAGGAACATCGGGGCCACGTCCGGCAGGTCCTCCAGCACCTGCTAGAAAACAAGCTGTTTGTCAAGGTGGAAAAGAGAGAATTCCACCAGAGCTCTGTCTCATTTCTGGGGTTCATCATCTCCCCGGCTAGGATCCAGATGGACCCCCTCAAGCTTGAGGCAGTCACAGACTGACCTACCCAATCCTCGCAATGAGAGCTCCAGCGTTTCTTGGGATTTGCTAATTTCTACAGGCACTTCATCCACGACTTCAGCACGGTGGCCGGACCCCTCACTGCCTTGACTTTAAGACCTTGTTCAAGTGGGGGGAGGAAGCAGAGAAAGCCTTCTCCATGCTCAAGCGCAAGTTCATCACAGCACCCATTCTCACCATACCCAACCCAACCAAACAGTTAATTGTGGGAGGTCAATGCTTCTGAGTCTGGGGTCGGAGCCATTCTCTCCCAGAGGGCCAGCAATAACAAGGTCCACCCCTGCTCCTTCTTTTCTCACTGGCTGTTCCCTGCTGAACGTAATTACAACATTGGCGACAGAGTTGTTGGCCATCAAGCTAGTCTTGGAGGAGTGGAGGCACTGGCTTGAGGGGTCAGATCTCCCCTTCTTAGTCTGGACCAACCATAAAAACCTGGCAGACTTGAGGTACTCCAAACGTCTCAATTCCCGTCAAGCCCTTTGGTCTCTCTTCTTCTCCCAGTTCAACTTCACGCTCTCCTACCACCCAGGCTCCAAGAACGGCAAACCCAACGCCTTGTCCAAGATGCTCTCTTCCCACCAAGAGGAGTCCAAGCCACCCGAGACCATCTTTCCTCCATGCTGCCTGGTGAGAGCCGCCATTCTAGAGGTTGAGATGCTCATGCAGAAGGCCCTGGAGCAGGACCCCAGTGAAGGTAACTCAAGTAACATACCACTTAACCATCTGTTTGTTCCCTGTTCTGTGCGAACCCAGGTACTGCAGTTCATGGCAGCCTGTGACACATGTACCCAGAACAAGACAGCCAGTCGACCCCCTGCTGGCTTGCTAAGACCCCTCCCAATTCCTCATTGACCCTGGTCTCACATCACCCTGGACTTCATCACAGGACTCCCCAACTCAGGTGGCAATACATGCATCCTCACGGTCATTGACCGTTTTTCCAAGACCATCTATTTCATTCCTCTGCCCAAGCTCCCCTCAGCCAAAGAGACTGCAGAACTACTCATCCACCACATTTTCCACCTACATGGTCTGCCCACCAACATTGTTTCTGACAGGGGTCCTCAGTTCACTGCACAGTTCTGGAGAGCCTTCTGCAAACTCATCGGGGCCACCTGTAGTCTCTCCTCAGACTTCCACCCACAGACCAATGGCCAGGCAGAACGGGCTAACCAGGCTTTGGAGGTTGCACTCAGGTGTATGGCATCCAGGGATGCCAGTTCTTGGAGCAAGTGCCTACCTTGGATCGAATACGCACAACACTCTCCCTTCCTCTGCCACAGGTCTCTCTCTATTCCAGTGCTCACTAGGGTACCAACCACCACTGTTCCCCAGCCAGGAGCAGGAGGTCGCCGTACCCTCAGCCCAGATCTTCATACGCCACTGCAGGAGGACATGGGCAATGGCCTGGAGAAGACTCATTCGCTCTGTCCTAGCATCCAAGAGGCAGGCTGACAAATGCCGCTCTAAGGCGCCCACCTACCGGGTGGGGGCAATGAGTCATGCTCTCCACACGCCACCTGCCACTCAGAACTGTCTCCTGCAAGCTGGCTCCCAGGTACCTAGGACCTTTCCTCATCAGCAAGGTAATCAATCCATGTTCTGTCAGACTGGCTTTACCACTCACCATGCGACGTGTTCACTCCACCTTTCATGCATCACAGCTTAAACCCCTGGTCTTCAGCCTGAATTTCACTTCCTGGTTCTCTCTGCTGTGTATAAATAAGCCATTCTCAGACCCTGACTTTGCCAGAACATCTATTTTTTCTAGTACATGTTTTTTGCACTAAGGGTTTTTCTAGTTCATGGTTTTTGCACTTAGGGTTTTTTCTTATGATATATTTTTTTTGCTCTAGTGTTTTTGTCAAAGGGTTTGTCTTTGTACCTGGACTATTTTTGCCATTTGTTTGTTTCCCTTTTTGCCACGCCCTTTCCCTGGATTAAATCTCATTATTTATTGGATTACTGCCTGTGTATTCTGCTTCTGGATCCTAATCTCACCACCCCTAACAATGTTAATACCATAAAACAAAAGGTTAACTAGCCAAGCTTAGGTATCAGGTCACTTACAATTATCAAGAACGGTGATCACTGACTTCAAAACATCCTTTAAAAGGACTTTATTTTACAAGCTAAAAGCAGTTGTACTTGAGTCTTTACTCTGTAAGCATTGTTGTCATGGCTACTCACTGTCACATCCACACACATCGGCACTCTTGTGCACACTCCAACACACATGCAGCACCATTAGGACAAATTACCATGCACCTGCTCCAGATTAGAGACTAAATCACAGTGTGCAATTATAAGGAATCCCTAAAACACACAGACTTTGTGAAGTATTTGCGCTGTACTTAGTGTCTCATGTTACTAAGCCTTTGTTCTCAAGATTTGTTTATTGTAATTTTTCCTGCACTTTCATACATGCAAGAATGACATACTGTTCCTCCTAGCCTAAACTAATTTTATATAACAACTATGGAAAAGAGTAGTTACAAATAAGTACTAAAACGCATTCGCTCACACATTTACATTTAACAGCAGTTTCCGTTGAGGTAGTTCTTTTTTTTACATAGGTGGTGTGTAAGAATTTCACTAGTGGGGTATAAAGTAAAGTGTGCAGTGCGGTGTGTGAGGTTATGCTCTGCACGGGCCTTTTCTGAAGTTTATGACCATTTCCTTGGTCTTGTCGACACTCAGGAAGAGGTTGTGTTTGTTGCACCATGCTGCCAGCTGCTCCACCTCCATCCTGTAAACTGTCTCATTTTTTTTTTGTGATGAGACCCACTACTGTGGTGTCATCAACAAACTTGTTGACTTGGTTGCTGCTGAGACTAGCTGTGCAGTCATGGGTGGGGAGAGTGAAGAGCAGGGGGCTCAGGATGCATCCCTGGGGTGAACCTGTACTTATTGAGATGGAGCCTTATGTGTGGCTACCAACTGTGACAGTCTACTGCCTTTTTTCAGGAAGTCCAGGATCCAGTTTCAGGTGCCAGTGTCCACTTCCAGCAACCTCAGCTTCTCCTCCAGTTGCTGTGGTATGATGGTGTTAAAAGCTGAGCTGAAATCAATAAAGAGGAGCCTGTTCAATAAAGAGGAGAATTGATGTGTCCATCATCCACCTGTGATTTTGTGTATTGCTTTACTGGTTTTGACTGGCTTTTGTACTTTTTGGGTTTTGCCTTTGTGATTATTGCTGATATTATGTGTCTCTCTCACTGGGACCATTGCCCATTCCACAACCCTGCCTTTGTCTTACATTTTTGAACTGTTTGCCTGCCTGTTTTTTAAACAAACACTCTTCCTGCAATTACATCCATCATCCAGCTCCATTACATGGCACTTGGGGAAGCCATGGCCTAAAAGTTAAAGAAGCTTTGGGACCAAAAGATCACAGGTTCGATTTCCTGGACCATCAGGAATGGCTGAAGTGCCCTTTTAAGCAAGGCACCTAACCCCCAACTGCAGTGGGTATGTGGGAACTGGATAAAAACATCTAAATACCTGTAATGTAAAATAGTCTCCATTGAAGACAAACTTCATATCCTGGACCATCTAAAGCATGGTAAGAAAGCAAAGATTTTGTCTAAAAAAAAAAAAAAAAGTGTCCTGAAAAATTCAATTTCAACCTTTAAAGAAAAAAGCTCCAAGACTGCGTCCATAACTGCAATCAAAATGATGGGCTGAAAAGAAAGGCAATGTGGCAAGCAAACAGCAGCGAGTGTGACTTATTTACTTTTCTTAAGTGGCATTTCCTTTACTTCATAAATACGTAAGTGAATTAAGCATAAATATAAATTAAATACAGTTGGTCTTGTTTTACATGAGTATTTGGTGTGACAAGTGGGTCCATTTTGGTATTACGAGCTTTTCGGTATAACAAACTATTTGGCTGTCCCCCAGAGAGTTCATTATAGTGGGGTTGCAGTGTATATGGTGTTGCCCATGTCACAACAAACTTTCTGCCATAGGATGCCTCAAAATATTTCCCATGGAGAACAGATGTTCCTTGCAGAGTGGCATGTCACAGTAAGGGCAGGCATATGGCCCACATGTAGTCCATTTTATTTCACCTTCTGTACCGAAGGAGGTTGAATTGGCAAAGTATGATCAAGGAATGTAGATCTCTGCCACACAAGAGATTCTGCCTCACGTATCGATCCGGGAGCAAACAAGCACCGACACAGGCGCTCAAAGATGTTTCTCAGTTTATTGTAGGACAAACATGAGCATATATTCATATTCAGGAGTGTGTTGTTGCTATGCGATTGGATGATGATGACTTAATTGACAAAGCTAAGTTATCTATGTATAATATAAATGGGTGATGAAACATTACACACTGGTTTAGACTATGTTACTGGATGAAGGAAGAGAGACATTATGCACTATTACATCACCCGTCAGGATCATAGTCTTATGAAAAGAAGACATGACTGGTCAACATAACCTTCATTAAGCAGAGTAGAATGTGCAAGCGAAGATAAATCTCAAGGATGCAAGTTAGCCAAAACAAGTAGGAATCAGGACAGCCTGTACCAGTTCAAGCATGTCAAACATATTTTGATCAACTTCCTGTATATAAAGGTCAAAAAAAGGTTCTGTGAATGAAAATCTTAGTGGTGCTTGAAAGTTAGCGAACCCTTTAGAATTTTCTATATTTCTGCATAACTATAACCTAAAACATAATCAGATTTTCACACAAGTCATAAAAGTAGATACTGTAAAGAGAACCCATTTAAACAAAGGAGACAAAAATATTATACTTGGTCATTTATTTATTGAGGAAAGTCATCCAATATTACATATCTGTGAGTGGCAAAAGTATGTGAACCTTTGCTTTCAGTATCTGGTGTGACCCCTTGTGCAGCAATAACTGAAACTAAACATTTCTGGTAACTGTTGATCAGTCCTGCACACTGGCTTGGAGGAATTTTAGCCCATTCCTCCGTACAGAACAGCTTCAACTCTGGGATGTTGGTGGGTTTCCTCAAATGAGCTGCTCGCTTCAGGTCCTTCCACAACATTTCGATTGGATTAAGGTCAGGACTTTGACTTGGCCATTCCAAAACATTAACTTTATTCTTCTTTAACCATTCTTTGGTAGAACGACTTGTGTGCTTAGGGTGGTCATCTTGCTGCATGACCCACCTTCTCTTGAGATTCAGTTCATGGACAGATGTCCTGACAGTTTCCTTTAGAATTCACTGATATAATTCAGAATTCATTGTCCCCTCAATGATGGCAAGCCGTCCTGGCCCAGATGCAGCAAAACAGGCCCAAACCATGATACTACCAGCACCATGTTTCACAGATGGGATAAGGTTCTTATGCTGGAATGTAGTGTTTTCCTTTCTCCAAACATAATGCTTCTCATTTAAACCAAAAAGTTCTATTTTGGTCTCATCCATCCTCAAAACATTTTTCCAATAGCCTTCTGGCTTTTCCACATGATCTTTAGCAGACTGCAGATGAGCAGCAATGTTGTTTTTGGAGAGCAGTGTCTTTCTTCTTGCAACCCTGCCATGCACACCATTGTTGTTCAGTGTTCTCCTGATGGTGGACTCATGAACATTAGTCAATGTGAGAGAGGCCTTTAGTTGCTTAGTAGTTACCCAGGGCTCCTTTGTGACCTCGCCGACTATTACATGCCTTGCTCTTGGAGTGATCTTTGTTGGTCAACCACTCCTGGGGAGGGTAACAATGGTCTTGAATTTCCTCCATTTGTATACAATCTGTCTGTGAACTGGTGGAGTCTAAACTCTTTAGAGATGGTTTTGTAACCTTGTCCAGCCTGATGAGCATCAACAACGCTCTTTCTGAGGTCCTTAGAAATCTCCTTTGTTCATGTCATGATACACTTCCACAAATATGCGTTGTGAAGATCAGATTTTGATAGATCCCTGTTCTTTAAATAAAACAGGGTGCCCACTCACACCTGATTGTCATCCCATTGATTTGAAAACACCTGACTCTAATTTCACCTTCAAATTAACTGCTAATCCTAGAGGTTCACGTACTTTTGCCACTCACAGATATGTAATATTGGATCATTTTCCTCAATAAATAAATGACCAAGTATAATATTTTTGTCTCATTTGTTTAACTGGGTTCTTTTTATCTACTTTTAGGACTTGTGTGAAAATCTGTTGATGTTTTAGGTCATATTTATGCAGAAATATAGAAAATTCTAAAGGGTTCACAAACTTATGCAACACTGTAGCTGCTGGAATATATCTTTTCACTGCATTGTTTGTTTTAATTAAAAAAAAATGTGTGTGTGTTGTTAGATACATCTTGTGATGCAGAATCTTGGACACATCATCAGTGATGGTACCTGGGGTCATGGGGGGTTTCGGGTCTTTCAACTTCAGACCCCCTCACCCAGGCGACCCGACCGGGAGTGATCAGTTCCCGGCCTGTGTCCAAGAAGCGCTCATCCACACCTTGTCCCTCTGTATCCACAGCCATCGCGATGCTTTCTCAGCGGCCTCTGAAGCTGAGCAGATGGCTCTCCTCTTGCGTGCCCCTGTGATGCCTAGGAGACTATAGGCCCTGCAGAGTGACTTCCCTGCAAAGCCCCTTCCCCCGACCTCAATGGACAAGCATCTTGCATGCCACCCCCTATTGCGGCAGTCCTCCACCAGCTCAGCGTACTTCTCCCTCTTTCTCCCGCTGGCTTCCTCCATTCTCTCCTCCCAGGGCACCGTCAGCTCTAACATGATGACCTGCTTGGAAGACTCAGAGTACAGGACGATGTCTGGTCTCAGGCTGGTTTCCATAATGTTTTCAGGGAACTTTAGCTGTTTTCCTAGGTCCACCCTTAGCTGCCAGTCCTTTGCTGTTCCCAGAAGTCCTGTTTGGGCCTTTGGTTGGGGAGGAGGTTGTTCCACAGCTCTTACGAATGTTATGCCATGCCTCAGTGGTTGCAAGCGCTTTCTGTGGTCAATGGCAGAGTGGATGGACTCAGCAACTGCCTTCAGCACCTGGTCGTGGCGCCAGTGATAGAGACCATCTCCGAGTGCTTTCGGAC
Organism: Neoarius graeffei; assembly: GCF_027579695.1. Taxonomy (NCBI): domain Eukaryota; kingdom Metazoa; phylum Chordata; class Actinopteri; order Siluriformes; family Ariidae; genus Neoarius; species Neoarius graeffei. The sequence continues at coordinate 56,072,170 of NC_083584.1, forward strand.
TGCTGCTGAGGATGTGCTCCAGAGTTCCCCTTCCCTGGCACAAGGTACATGATGGAGTTTCACCCTTGCCCCAAAGGAAGAGGTTTGACGGGCTGGGCAGGACATCGTAGACAGACTGGATGAGGAATTTTATGCGGAGCGGTTCAGCCCTCCACAACTCCGGCCATGAGCTCTTCCTGTCCATGGCTTCCTCCCATCTAGTCCATGCACCTTGCTGCCTTAGCCCCACCCACTGGCTTGCACGCTGCTCTTCGACTCCAGCCCGCACCTCGAGTTGGACCCGGTCCCGCCTTTCCTTGCCCTTGAGCCTGCTGAGGTGAGTTGTTGGTATGGTTCCCAGTCCTGCCCGACCGGTCGCCACAGGTCCCACCAGCTCTTTGTGGAACAGCCGAGCTTCTGCCTGGTCCACCGCCTCTTGCGCCTTCCACCTTCTGCCTGTCCTCACCTCGATGCCAGCTTGAGCAACCTTTGGATCCTTAGATTCCCTGTACTGGAGAACCTCCCTTACTCTGGCAACCATGAACTCCTCAGTAAGGCTGTTAATTGGTAGGGTCAGCTTGTTGTTGTTGCCGTAGAGGGTGGTGATGCTGAGACTCCGAGGAAGCCCCAACCAGCGTCGGAGGTGGCTGCTGACTCTCTGCTCAAGCCCTTCTACAGTGGATATGGGAAATTCATAGACCAGCAATGGCCACAGTATCCTGGGCAGGATGCCATGTTGGTACACCCATGCCTTGAACTTCCCCAGGAGACCTGACTTGTCCACTGTAGTTAGCCAGCCAGCCAGCTGTTCATTGGTAGCCCTGATGGAGGCTGTATCCTTCAGGGAGCAGTCAAAGATCTTCCCAAGGCTTTTCACAGGTTTCTCTGTGACTGATGGGATCTGGGTGCCTCCTAGGAAGAAGCAGAACCGGTCGGTCACCTTCCCTCCCTTCAGGACTAGAGACCTGGATTTCTCCGGCTTGAAGTGCATACGGGCCCAGATGGTAAGCTTCTCCAAGCCCTGGAGGATCCATTTGCATCCTGGAACTGACGTTGTTGTTACTGTCAGAACATCCATAAATGCTTTGATGGGGGGCTGATGAATCCCGGACTTGGTTGTGGGCCCTCTGCACTCCGGCTCAGCAGACTTGACCAACATGTTCATGGCCAAGGCAAAGAGAATCACTGAAATGGTACATCCAGTGATGATCCCTTTTATGTGTGTAATATATATATATATATATATATATATATATATATATATATATATATATATATATATATGTGTGTGTGTATGTATGTATGTGTGTGTGTGTGTGTAATTTTATATATATATATATATATATATATATATATATATATATATATATATATAAAAATTTTCTCACCCCCCGGCGGGGGGGTGGTATCCATGTCATCCTCAAGCTCGGGTCCTCTACCAGAGGCCTGGGAGTTTGAGGGTTCTGCGCAGTATCTTCGATGTTCCTAGGACTGCGCTCTTCTGGACTGAGGCTTCAGATGTTGTTCCTGGGATTTGCTGGAGCCACTCTCCCAGTTTGGGGGTTACTGCCCCAAGTGCCCCCACTACCACGGGGACCACGCAACCCTTGACCTTCCACATCCGTTCCAGCTGCTCTTTCAACCCTTGATACTTCTCAAGTTTCTCATGTTCCTTCTTCCTGATGTTGGCGTCAGCTGGGATCACCACATCTATCACCACCACCCTCTTCTGCTCTTTGTCCACCACCACTATGTCCGGTTGGTTAGCCAGGATCTGTTTGTCAGTCTGGAAGCTGAAGTCCCACAGAATCTTGGCCCTGTTGTTCTCAGCCACCTTCTGTGGTATGGCCCATTGGGACTTGGGTATTTCTATTCCATACTGGTTGCAGATGTTCCTGTATACTATCCCAGCCACTTGGTTGTGCCTCTCCATGTACGCTGATCCAGCTAGCATCTTACACCCTGCTACTATGTGCTGGACTGTTTCAGGGGCTTCTTTGCACAGTCTGCATCTTGGGTCTGATCTACTCTGGTAGATCCTGGCCTCTATGGCTCTTGTGCTTATGGCCTGTTCTTGTGCTGCCATGATTAGTGCCTCTGTGCTGTCTGTCAGTCCTGCATTATCCAGCCACTGGTAGGATTTCTTGATATCAGCCACTTCCTCTATCTGACAGTGGTACATGCCATGTAGGGGTTTGTCTCTCCAGGTTGTCTGTTCCTCCTCCTCCTCTGCACTCTCATCAGGGTTCTGCTGCCTGAGACATTCACTTAGCAGTTCATCCTTTGGGGCCATCTTTCTGATGTATTCTCGGATTTTCGATGTTTCATCCTGGACCGTGGTCTTGACGCTCACTAGCCCTCGGCCTCCCTCTTTCCGCTTAGTGTATAGTCTCAGGGTGCTGGACTTGGGGTGGAACCCTCCATGCATGGTGAGGAGCTTTCTAGTCTTGATATCTGTGGCTTCTATCTCCTCCTTTGGCCAGTTTATGATACCAGCGGGGTATCTGATGACTGGTAGTGCGTACATGTTGATGGCTCGGACCTTGTTCTTACCATTCAGCTGACTTTTCAGGACCTGCCTTACTCTCTGGAGGTATTTGGCTGTGGTTGACTTCCTTGTGGCCTCTTCATGGTTTCCATTAGCCTGTGGGATGCCAAGGTACTTGTAGCTGTCTTGGATATCACCTATGTTGCCCTCTGGTAGGTCAATCCCTTCAGTCCGGATCATCTTGCCTCTCTTTGAGACCATCCGGCCACACTTGTCCAATCCGAATGACATCCCTATGTCATCGCTGTAGATCTGGGTGGTGTGGATCAGCGAGTCTATTTCTCGCTCATTCCTGGCATACAACTTGATGTCATCCATGTAGAGCAGGTGGCTGATTGTTGCCCCACTACGGAATCGGTACCCGTAGCCGCTCTTCGTGATGATCTGACTGAGGGGGTTCAGGCCTATGCAGAACAGCAGTGGTGATAGCGCATCTCCTTGGTATATGCTGCACTTGATGTTGACTTGGGCAATGGGTTTTGAGTTGGCCTCTAGGGTTGTCTTCCACATTTCCATTGAGTTCTGTATGAAGGACCTTAGGTTCCTGTTGATCTTATACAGTTCCAGACATTCCAGTATCCATGTGTGTGGCATTGAGTCGTAGGCTTTCTTGTAGTCAATCCAGGCAGTGCACAGGTTGGTCTGTCTCTTCTTACAGTCTCAGGCGACTGTTCTATCGACCAGTAGCTGGTGCTTGGCTCCTCTGGTGTTACTGCCAATTCCTTTCTGTGCCTCGCTCATGTATTGAGCCACATGCTTACTCATTTTTGCCGCAATGATGCCTGACAGGGCCTTCCATGTTGTGCAGAGACAGGTAATTGGCCGGTAGTTGGATGGGATGGGTCCCTTCTGGGGGTCCTTCATGATTAGGACTGTCCTGCCTTGGGTTAGCCATTCTGGGTGGGTCCCATCCCTCAGCAGCTGGTTCATCTGTGCTGCTAGGCGTTCATGGAGTGCAGTTAGCTTCTTCAGCCAGTACATATGGATCATATCGGGGCCTGGTGCTGTCCAGCTCTTCATCTTTGACACTCTTTCTTGGACGTCTGCCATTGAGATGGTTACTGGTTCTTGTTCTGGGAGGTTGCTGTGGTCAGCTCTTAGGTTCACTAACCATTGGGCATCGGTGTTGTATGATGCCTTTCTTTCTTTCTTTTCCCATATGTCTTTCCAGTATTTTTCCACCTCAGCTCTTGGTGGGTCTGACCGGTTGTTGTTCCCCTGCCATTGAGAGTACATCTTGGCTGGTTCAGTGGAGAACAGCTTGTTTATTCTCCTGGCCTCTCCTTCCTTGGTGTATCTCTTCAACCAGGTGGCCAGAGCTGTTAGTCGCTGTTTGGCAGTTTCGAGTGCCTCTGGTATGGAGAGTGAGTTGTACTTCCTGGGCGCCCCTTTATTCACCATGTTCCCTTTCTGTAGTTCAGCTAGCTGGCTAACTTCTCTCTGTTCGCCTCTAATCGTCTCTTCCATGGTGGATACTGTTTGTTATGTCCCAAGCCCACCTTGTGTCCAAGCATCTCCATGATTACTGTTGCTGTACTGTGTATCAGCTTGTTGGTCTCAGTGATGGTTCTTGTGGAGATCGTCTTCAGAGCAGCATTCACATCTACTAGTAGATCTTCTGAAGGTACTTGGCAACTCGGCTTCGGTATTCGTCGGGGGCTCCAGGTTTCCAGTTGGGTCACGATCTTCCTTCTCAGGTCAGCAGCTCTTGTGTTGAGGCTGTTAGCTGTTGGGGCTTGGTACCCAATCTCTGGTTGTGGGGATGATGACATCTCCCCGCTGACCTGTCTTCCTGGCTCCCCCTTGCCGTAGCATCGTTGTTGTATTTCATTAATCTCTAGTTGTGATAGCAGATTTCGATTATGGATGTTGGAACACTGGGCTAATAGCTGTTTCTTTGTTAGCCTTGATTGTGGGTTTCGAAGTATCCAATGGTCCCACATTCGCTGCATGTATCCCCTCTCTCTGGGATTGCTTGTATAGTAGCATTCCAGCAAATCCATATTTTCTGTCCTCGTCCATCGATGTCTTGTTCCAGTAGCCCATTTCTCATCAGTTTGCCCTGGTTCCCTAGCAACTGACGCAGACCTTGTTGACCCGGGCGACGTCTGAGCCGGTATGACTCTATCAGTTATGTTTTCACTCATTCCTGAGGTAGGCTGATATATCATGAGGGGTTTTGCCTAAGGACCCTTACTGGATGATGTTTTGCCCCGACCGGGATTCGAACCCCGATCTCCTGCGTCGTAGTCAGTGAGCGTTACCACTGTACTATCCAGATGATTTTATATATATATATATAAGCTGATATATATATATATATATATATATATATATTTATTAGGGCTGGGTATCACCAGATACCTCACGATACGATACTATGGCGATATTTTGCCCACGATAACGATATTATCACGGTACAGCGATTCTACGATAATCGATATATTGCAAGAAATTTCAACCACATCACAATATCTGTGTCACTGAAGAAAATCAGAATTTATTGACCACTGTAAAATTACATTTCACATACATAACTACACACTCTTGCCAGACATATATTTGTCTCTATTCTACTGCTGGCAAAACCAAGAGTTGCTTCACTACAACATACAGAAAATTCCCATTTCTGTGCTAGTATTATCAACTTTTCTGTAAGCATGGACACATCAGTGCTGCTTAACAAGCAGAATCAAATTGTTTTATGAAAACTTAAAACTTGCACTGCAGACTGCACATACATTTCAGTGCTAACACTAATATCAATTTGTTCTTTGTAAACTTGAGAACATATACCTGAGAACATTTAACTTGTGCTTATTTTGCAGGAACAATACACTGTCTGAAACACATTGAAAAGTGCAGTGGGCATCTTAATTGGAGCATCTTAATTTAATTGGAGCGAAACAGGTTTTGCAAAGTGCATTCTCTTTGTCCGGCTCACCGTTTTTTTTTTTTCTCCTTTCCTTTGGAATCCAAAGTGGCTCCAAACATCTGCCTTAAAGTTCGGCGGGGTCTCTAGGTTTATGTTAACAGCCATGCTTGCCTGTTTTTTTTTTTTCCCTCACTGCAACCGCCGGGGAAAAAAAGAGAAGACGAAGAGTGCCTTGCAGTGAGGTAGTGGCACAGCGACACCTCGCGGAGCGGAAGTGCGGAAGTCGTACTGGATTTACAACCCGTCTGAAACATGATTTTATTATTTGAAAAAATATCGATATTCAAATTTTGAGTATCGATATTGAATCGGAAGACAAAGTATCGCGATATATCGCCATATCGATATTTTTGCACACCCCTTATATATATATATATATATATATATATATATATATATATATATATATATATACACACACACACACACACACACACACACACTACATACATACACACACAAAACCCCAATTCCAAAACAGTTGGGACAAAGTACAAATTGTAAATAAAAAAGGAATGCAATAATTTACAAATCTCAAAAACTGATATTGTATTCACAATAGAATGTCGACAACATATCAAATGTCGAAAGTGAGACATTTTGAAGTTTCATGCCAAATATTGGCTCATTTGAAATTTCATGACAGCAACACATCTCAAGAAAGTTGGGACAGGGGCAATAAGGGGCTGGAAAAGTTAAAAGGTACAAAAAAGGAACATCTGGAGGACCAAATTGCAACTCATTAGGTCAACTGGCAATAGGTCATTAACATGACTGGGTATAAAAAGAACATCTTGGAGTGGCAGCGGCTCTCAGAAGTAGTGGAGCAATATCAGAAAGGAGTTCGACAGTGTAAAATTGCAAAGAGTTTGAACATATCCTCTACAGTGCATATCATCATCAAAAGATTCAGAGAATCTGGAAGAATCTCTGTGCATAAGGGTCAAGGCCGGAAAACCATACTTGGGTGCCCGTGATCTTCAGGCCCTTAGACGGCACTGCATCACATACAGGCATGCTTCTGTATTGGAAATCACAAAATGGGCTCAGGAATATTTCCAGAGAACATTATCTGTGAACACAATTCACCGTGCCATCCGCCGTTGCCAGCTAAAACTCTATAGTTCAAAGAAGAAGCTGTATCTAAACATGATCCAGAAGCGCAGACGTCTTCTCTGGGCCAAGGCTCATTTAAAATGGACTGTGGCAAAGTGGAAAACTGTTCTGTGGTCAGACAAATCAAAATGTGAAGTTCTTGATGGAAATCAGGGACGCCGTGTCATTCGGACTAAAGAGGAGGAGGACGACCCAAGTTATCAGCGCTCAGTTCAGCAGCCTGCATCTCTGATGGTATGGGGTTGCATTTGTGCGTGTGGCATGGGCAGCTTACACATCTGGAAAGACACCATCAATGCTGAAAGGTATATCCAGGTTCTAGAGCAACATGTGCTCCCATCCAGACGACGTCTCTTTCAGGGAAGACCTTGCATTTTCCAACATGACAATGCAAAACCACATACTGCATCAATTACAGTATCATGGCTGCGTAGAAGAAGGGTCCGTGTACTGAACTGGCCAGCCTGCAGTCCAGATCTTTCACCCATAGAAAACATTTGGCGCATCATAAAACGGAAGATACAACAAAAAATACCCAAGACAGTTGAGCAACTAGAATCCTACATTAGACAAGAATGGGTTAACATTCCTATCCCTAAACTTGAGCAACTTGTCTCCTCAGTCCCCAGACGTTTACAGACTGTTGTAAAGAGAAAAGGGGATGTCTCACAGTGGGAAACATGGCCTTGTCCCAACTTTTTTGAGGTGTTGTCATGAAATTTAAAAATCACCTAATTTTTCTCTTTAAATGATACATTTTCTCAGTTTAAACATTTGATATGTCATCTATGTTCTATTCTGAATAAAATATGGAATTTTGAAACTTCCACATCATTGCATTCCATTTTTATTTACAATTTGTACTTTGTCCCAACTTTTTTTGGAATTGGGGTTGTAGAAAGACTTGAAGAGTCCTTAGCTAGCAATCAACCACAGTCTGCAGAAGACAGATGGAATGCCCTCCACAGTACCATCTACAGTGCTATCATGACTTATGGCAAGAAAGAGCAGCAGAATGCAGACTGGTTTGAGGCCAGCATATCAGTGTTAGAGCCAGTTATTGATGACATAGTGTGCTGATCACTTACAAGCATGACCCAAGTCAGCAAAATCTGCAGACACTGGCTGCAAGGCCCAACAAATTGCTCATCGCTGCGCAAATGTCTATTGACTTCAACTGTCCGGCAACATTCAGCTGGCATTGGACACTGGCATCAGGAACACATACGAGGGCATCAAACAAGCAACAGGCAAACCAACAAAGAAGTATGCACCTCTGAAATCTAAGACAGGAGAGGCAATTACAGACAAAAACAAACAAATGGGTTGAACACTGCCTAGACCTGTACTCCATAGGAACACAGTCACTCAAGCAGCACTTGACATTGAAGACTTGCCTGTCCTGGAATACCTGAATGCTGAACCAACTGTGGATGAATTCAGCAAAGCTATCAATGTCCTAATGTGCGGAAAAGCACTGGGAGAGGACAGCACATCACCGGAGATCATCAAATGCAGAAAGCCAGCCTTACTGAAACCACTTCATGAGCGCCTGTGTCTCTGCTGGAGGGAAAGCAAGGTACCACAGGACACATGCAATGCCAAGATTGTCACCCTGTATAAAAACAAGGGTGACTGCAGTGACTGCAACAGTTACCAGGGTATTTCCTAGCTGAGCACGGTGGGCAAGGTCTTCACCCATGTGGTTCTTACCTGACTCCAAGTCCTTGCAGATCACATCTATACAGAATCCCAGTGTGGCTTCAGGGCTGAGAGATCCACAGTTGTTGTGATGATCTCTATTTGTCAGCTCCAAGAGAAACGGTGAGAGCAACACATGTCGTTATACATCACCTTCATTAGTTTGACCAAGGTGTTTGATGTGAGCAGGAGAAGTATGTTCCAGCTGCAAAAGAACATCAGCTGCCCCCCACAGTTGCTCAGCATTATAACCTCTTTCCACAAGGACATGCAGGGTGTGGTGAGCCATGACAGGGACACCTCTGACCCTTTCTCAATCAAGAACGGCATGAAATAAGGATGTGTCCTTGCACCAACTCTGACATTTTCTTCTCTATGCTACTAAACTTTGCGTTGAAGTGCTCTGCCAAAGGTTGGAGTGCTCAACCTACACACCAGAAGTGACAAGAAGCTGTTCAACATAGCTCACCTAAAGGCAAAGTCCAAGATTCACACAGTCCTCATTAGAGAATTGTTGTTTGATGATGCGGCCCTGATTTCATATACTGAAGAGGCCCATCAATTGAGGAGGATCAACCATTTTACCCATGTCTACAGGGAATTTGGGCTGACTATCAGCATTAAGAAGACTAAGGTCATGGGCCAGGACATCCCTGCTCCATCCTCGATGGTGAAGTGCTTGAGGTTACGGACCACTTCACTTGCCTGGGCTCCATCAGCAGCAGCAACCCGTCACTCAATAGTGAAATCAACAGGCAGATTGCCAGAGCTGCCAGTGTGATGGCCAAACTGAGCAAGAGTGTGTGGATCAACAACCAGCTGACCTTGGACACCAAACTCAAAGTGCACCAAGCATGTATTTTCAGCACCTTCCTATATGGCAGCAAATCCTGGACTACTTACTGTATGCCAGGCAGGAGAACTGCCTAGAGAGCTTTCACGTTCACTGTCTACAATGCATGCTCAGCATTACATGGCGAGACAAAGTTACCAACGCCGCCATAATGGAGCAAACTAGCTCACCGAGCATGCATCTTCTCCTTTGTCAGAGACAACTGCACAGGCTGGGACATGTGCACCAAATGCAAAATGGCCGCATCCCAAAGGATGTCATGTACTGTGAGCTGGCCACAGGACACTGCTCAGTAGACTGCCTAGTACTGTGCTACAATGTCGTCTGTAAATGTGATCTAAAACTGACAGGCATCAACTCCGACAGCTGGGAACAGCTTACAGGTGACTGAAGTGGCTGGCGTCGTGCTGTCCAAGAATGCATCAAGAGGGGCGATGAAAGACACGCAACCAGCAGCCAGAGGACAGAAGGCAATGCAGGAAGCAGAGACAATAAACTCATGCTTCTGTTCCAAAATCCAACTTTGTCTGCAGCACCTGCAGAAGAGACTGTCATGCAAGGATTGGATTGCTGAGTCACTCCAGATGCTGCTCTCAACAGGACTGACATAGACAGACCACAACGCAACAATCATCTCCTGAAATGGATGGATGCCAAAGACAAAGAAGACTAATATTTTCTTGGTTTTTGGCATTGATCCTCATTACTTTGGTCTTTTCTATGTTGATCCTGAGTCCCATCCATCTGGCTTCTTTGTCAAACTTTGTTTTGTCTTGAATCTGCTGTTTAGTAGAAGAAAGTAGCGTGATATAATCTACAAAGTCTAAATCATCAAGCTTTGAGGTAAATTTCCATCTAATACTATACCATTCTTAGCACTTCCTACTGTTATTTTCATTATCCAATCCAGAACAAGAATCCTGACATGTTGCATTCTTGTTTGACCCCGGTTTTATCCCTCTGGGGTCGAGAGCTTCACCGGTGAAGCTCGGCAGGATTAGAATGAGTAGGTCATGTATTTAGATTAATATCTTTGTGAGTTTTTATCATATAAGCATGAAAAACATATTGACAAACTTTATACTTTACACCTTCCTATGTGCCCACTGCCAAATAATATTCTCTCATCTCATTATCTCTAGTCACTTTATCCTGTTCTACAGGGTCGCAGGCAAGCTGGAGCCTATCCCAGCTGACTACGGGTGAAAGGCAGGGTACACCCTGGACAAGTCGCCAGGTCATCACAGAGCTGACACATAGATACAGACAACCATTCACACTCACACCTACGGTCAATTTAGAGTCACCAGTTAACCTAACCTGCATGTCTTTGGACTGTGGGGGAAACCAGACCACCCGGAGGAAACCCACACAGACACGGGGAGAACATGCAAACTCCTCACAGAAAGGCCCTCGCCGGCCACAGGGCTCGAACCTGGGCCTTCTTGCTGTGAGGTGACAGCGCTAACCACTACACCACCATGCCACCCCAAATATTATTATATTTTTTAAATTACTTAAATGAGATGAAACATAAAACTTGTCACCTTACTCAGGCACACCTGAGTCGGTGCACTGAGTGCCCATTTAGGCATTCACAAAAGACTATTCACATGGTAATAACATGATAATTACTTTCACTCTTTTGGTATCAATTGGTTTCTCTTTCACCATGGGAATGCCCACTATAAACAGTATAAAATGTGTCAGCCATACTTTAGGCTACCTGTTTGGTGGTAAAACTTGTTGCGAGATGGCACGCTGATTTGATGTTCAGGAGGTGCTTCGGATGATTCAGGACAGCGATGACAATTTCAGCAGTTCATCGGATTTTGAGGACTGCGACACTGATGATGAGTGGTGTCATTTTGAACTTTGGCTCAATCCAACCAAAGATCAACTCAAGTGTGTAAATATTTCTTCTATTTCTTATGAGCATATCGGTTGATATGCATGCTGTGTAGTGCATAATCTTTGCATGCTTCTTGAGTAAATAAAAAGTGCACCATCACTTGCTTGCTCTCTTTTTTGTTTTTTTTACTGAATATGCCACAATTTATTATATTTACAGAAATGACGATGCACCAGAAGCACTACAGTCTATGATTACAAAATGGCAATGCAAGTCTCACCTTGCACAGGCAGCATACCATGGTGTGTAGTGTGCAAGAAAAGGTCACAGAATGAAGATGTGTGACATGACTGAAATGTGCAAAATCGCAGTTCAGACAGAAAGTGCATTAATGTTACAGATTGGAAGTGTGAGGTTAGATTCAGTGGGGGTCTCTAACCTTATTGATGAGGCCAGCTGCAGTGGGGAAAAAGCTGGCCTTATGGCATGAGGTTTTGGTTCTAATGGACCGCAGCCCCCTACCAGAGGGGAGTGATTCAAAAAAAGTTTAATGTCTCGGGTGATGGGGTCAGCCGCAATCCTTTCTGCTCTCCTCAGGGTCCTGGACTCATACAGGTCCTGAAGAGATGGATGGTTGCAGCCAATCGTCCTCTCAGCAAAGCGAATGATGCACTGCAGTCTGCCCTTGCCCCTGACAGTACCAGCAGCGTACCAGACAGTGATGGAGGTGGTGAGGATGGACTCAATGATGGCGGTGTAAAAGTGCACTAGCATCATCTTTGGCCAATCAAACTTCAACTACTGCAGGAAGTACATCCTCTGCTGTGCATTCTTGGCGAGAGAGCAGGTATTCACCTCCCACTTAAGGTCCTGAGTGATTATAGCACCCAGGAAGTGAAAATACTCCACAGAGGTTACTGGAGAGTCAAATATGGTGATGGGGGAGGGTGTGGCAGAACTCCTCCTGAAATTGACAGTCATCTCCACTGTCTTTAGAACATTGAGCTCCAAGTTGTTCTGCCTGCACTAGGACACTAGATGGTCAATCTCCCACCTGTAGGCAGACTCATCCTCATCAGAGATGAGTCCAATGAGGGTGGGGTCATCTGCAAACTTTAGGAGCTTGACGGACTGATGACTGGGGGTGCAGCTGTTGGTGTACAGGGAGAAGAGTAGAGGAGAAAGCAGGCAGCCTTGGGGAGATCCAGTGCTGATGGTTCAGGAGTCAGAGACACGTTTCCCCATCTTCACGTGCTGCTTCCTGTCATACAGGAAGTCAGTGATCCACCTGCAGGTGGAGTCAGGCACGCTCAGTTGGGAGAGCTTGTTCTGCAGAAGAGCCGGGATGATGGTGTTGAAGGCGCAACTGAAATCCACAAACAGGAAGATGTCGGCAGATGTGTGCGCAGAGTAGTGTATAATCTTTGCATGCTTGAGCAAATAAAATGTGCACGTCATTTATGTGCGCCATTTTCTTGTTATTATTTATTTATTTTTTTTTACTGAGGATGCCACATTTCCTCAATACTTTCTTTTATTATAATTACAGAAATGACAACGCACCAGAAGAGCCACAGCCTATAATTAGAAAAAGGCAAGGCTCGCTGCGCACAGGCAATGAACCACACAGGTGAACATGCCAGAGAGGAAACCCATCTTGATGAGTAAGTTTAAATATTTGACAAAAAAATATTTCTATATGCAAAAAAAAAGTCACTGCTGTGTAGTGCAAATTCTTTGCAGCGCAAATGCTGCTTGAGAAAATAAACATTTGCACAAATCACTTGAATTTGAATAGTAGGTGTATGGGGTGGGGAGAATTTGGGCCTTTTGCTTCTTTGCCTCTTTTTTTTTTTTTTTACTAAATATGCTACATTTTTTCAATACTTTCTTTTATATTTACAGAAATATAATACCACCAACAAAAAGGCAATTTAGACCTGTATCCTCTGCAGGATGAACAATGGCAAGAAACAGAACACTCCATGGAAGTGCAAGGAGTATGATGTTCCCCTTTGTCTACAGTTGACCAGGAACTGTTTTGAAAAGTGGCACAAAAGACAGTTATGTTCAGTATTTCTGCATGTTCGAAAAAAACTGTTTAGATATTCAAATAAATGCCACAAAATGACTTTTTTCAGCTGTTGTCTCTTTGGAAAAGACATTAGTGTGTGCATAGGCAGGTGGGTGGGAGTGAGGGGCATTTACCTGGGCTGACCTGTGAACAATACCTTTTGCATATTCAATGAGAAACATGATTACCCCTCCCACTGCCAACTCTTTATCCAAAAACAACAGGACGTATTTTTTGATGGTCATTTAACTGTCCAAATCAATGGAGCAGATGCAAGTTTTTATGCATTCTTAAGACTCAGACTCGCCTCAGGTGACCAAAATGGTTCGTCACAATGGGCAAGGTAATGATTTTTCACACATTCCAACAGTTCTAAAACTGCTTTTTACAACATTGTTTATCTGTTGTTGTTTTTTTGTTTTTAAGTACAATCATGACATACACACTACATAGATATTATTGTAGCTGAACTTGTGCTGAACACAAAAACGTCATATGCCTTTGAAAATACTGCTTAGATTTGTTGAAATTGACATCAGAGCATGTCAAAATCATTAGAGTGCCAGAAAACACCCTCAGACCCCAGAGGGTTAATGTCAAACCACTCACGTTTCCCCTTAATCTTCTACAGTGCATTGAAAGTCGTTATAGAATGTTCTTACCATTTTTATGATCTTCTCCGGAATTCCATACTTTTCCATTATTACAGAGAGGCTTTCACGATGGATAAAATCAAAAGCTTTTTCAAAAAGACTATGAAGTTCAAGTACAGAGTTGCTTGCCACTCATTCACCTGCTCTATAATGTTCCTCAACATGAAGATTTGATCTATTGTTCCTCTGCCCCTCCTGTAACCTACTTGTTCCTTCCTCAGCCTTCTGTCCACATCGTTTCTTACTTTTTCTATAATTATTCTGCCTAGTATCTTTCCCAACAAATAGCAAATGTTATTCCTCTAGAGTTTTTACGTTCATTGAGATTTCCTTTCTTTGGCAATTTAATGATTAGCCCTTGCTTCTAAGGTTTGGGGATCTCCTCATGTTTCTCAAGTGCCCATGATATCGATACCTCTTGTCATCTCCCTAATCACCTGCACTATGTTGTCACTTCTGGAAAGTGTCTGTCTATACATTCCAGTTGCCTATGTTCATGGTGTATTTTGGGTGCATCTTTTTCATCTTTTCTACAAATAATTTTTTCCACTATCTTTTTAATTTTTGTTTGTATTTTCATTTTCCCTTTTTCCATATTTTAATTTTTTTTTCAGAGACTGCCAAAAGACTGGAAGTTTTTTTTTTCCTTCCCATGCAAAGACCACAACCAGAGGCCATTCACACGAGATCTGCCTTAATATCAACAGATCTTCAATTAAGGTACGTAAACCATTTATCATGACACACATTCAGCTTGTTCAGTGTGTTGAGTGCAGGTTGTTTAGTCATTCTTCCTCTGTCATTAGTAACAGCTTTATTTGTGGCAAGTGTAGATTAGTTAGCTTTCTGACAGAGAAGATTGCAGGTGTAGAGGTGCACATGCAGAATCGAGAGAGGGTTAGTGAGAGTAAGGGAATGTAGTTTCTATAAGGGAAAGTCTGGATACCCTAGGTGAAGTTAGCAATACCCTCACTCTGGCATTAGAGCCCTCACAGCGGGGCAAATGAGTGAGGAGTCGGCAACATAATTGGAGAGCCAAAGCTACCACTGAGCGCACCGCTCCTCTCCATTTCACGTGTCTAACAGGTTTGCTCTCCTCACTGAAGCACCCGCTGAGACACCTAAAATAGCTCTGATTATAGCAGAGGCTCTCTTATGGCACATTAAATTAGCTAGGCCTTTAGGGGCACCAGCAGCTTTAGTTAGGTATATACTGGGAGCCAGGGTGTCGGACATAACAGGTAAGCTTAGGGTCCTAGGCAAGAATAGGTTTTCAAAGATAGTTATCCATGTAGGAGCTAATGATATATGCCTTCGTCAGTCTGAGGTTACTAAGAGTAACTTTGTCAAGGTGTTTAAATTAGTGAAGGCAATGTCCAATGTTGTAGTATGCTCTGGCCCAATCCTAATGTGACGTGGCGATATAGCTTACAGCAGATTATGGTCACTGAACTGCTGGTTGTCCAGGTGGTGCTCTGAAAACAATGTGGGTTTTATAGATAATTGGAGTAGTTTTGAGGGCAAGGCTGGCCTGTTAAAGTGGGATGGTATCCATCCCACTTGGGAAGGCGCCATTCTCATTGCTTGCAGTATAGCTCATAGTCTCAGAACAGGCCTAGTTAACTTGTGACAATCCAGAGCCAAGGCCAGGGAGCAGACGAACAGGCTAAACCAACTGTGCTAGCTGCAGAGAGTCATCGCTCAGGTTCTACTATATCGAGATTGTGTCTGTTCCCTGAGCTATACAAAAAAGTATAAATACTCAGTTTTTGTTCTAGTAATCGAATTAATATAAAATCAGATCATACTGACTGTATAGCTACTGCCAGCACCTTTGATCTAAAGGTAGGACTATTAAATATCAGATCTCTTACATGTAAAACACTAATTGTTAATGAACTTATTACTGATCAGGAGTTTAACGTACTAGTCAGGTGGTATTTGTTTATATTTCGAGGCTACTTTGCAAAATTTGCCAAGTCTTGTTTTTGGTAATAATACAATCCTGGACTTCTTGTAATGTTTGTAGGCTGCTGTTTCATAGTTAATTATGCAGGTGAACTTTGCACATAAAAAGAGCCCTGAAACCACATATAGGAAATTGGTATAAAAGTATTACATCATTAATATGCCATTATTATATCCATAATAGGTGTTATTTGTGGCACACAACCTTTTTACTCAGGTCAAAAGCATGGTTCATACATTAGATACCTATTTAACCCTAAAAGGATCTAAACTACTGAGTGGGATCAGTTAGAACCTCAGAGGTGGTGTGGTGTGCTGCTCAGTCTTTTCAACTGACATAACTTTTTGCTTTTAGGAGTTTGTTACTCGATAGATTCTTTATCTAAAAGTATGTTTGTTTCAAGATTGATGAAAAAAAAGTGTTTAACAAGGTGACTGATTTTCTGTTGGGGTCCCATAACACTGAGATTTGTTGCAAAAATATTTCAGCAAGTTAGTCGCTTCTTTGTGTGTCTATCTTTGCCTATCTGTACATTTGCATGCTTGTCTCAGATGTCTGCCATAATTAAGAATATAACTCTTTCTTACAAATTGTAGATAACTAGTGAACCTGTTAGTTATAGAGTTACTGAAATGTCTAATGCTCATCTGTCCATGCACTCTCCATACACAACCACAACAGATTCCTCATCCTTGCACCTATCCTGTAAATATGCTTTGTGCTAATATGCTAATGCTGAATAACAATGTGTCCACATGCCAACTCTTCAATAAAAAGCTGGGATAAGTGATTCCTTATAAAAGATTTTCTCATCTCATTATCTCTAGCCGCTTTATCCTTCTACAGGGTCGCAGGCAAGATGGAGCCTATCCCAGCTGACTACGGGCGAAAGGCGGGGTACACCCTGAACAAGTCGCCAGGTCATCACAGGGCTGACACAGACAACCATTCACACTCACATTCACACCTACGGTCAATTTAGAGTCACCAGTTAACCTAACCTGCATGTCTTTGGACTGTGGGGGAAACCGGAGCACCCGGAGGAAACCCACGCGGACACGGGGAGAACATGCAAACTCCACACAGAAAGGCCCTCGCCGGCCCCGGGGCTCGAACCCAGGACCTTCTTGCTGTGAGGCGACAGCGCTAACCACTACACCACCGTGCCGCCCTATAAAAGATTTTATAAGACAAAATTTGAAACCTGCACATGTCAAATATATTTCGAATTAGAAGTATCATTCGATTTTTACTTATTCATTAATATGGAATATCAAATGATGAAGAGTTCATTGCATCATAAACATGTGGACACATTTGAAGGTAGCTTAATATGCATGCTCTTAGAAAAATGTATGTGGTGATGCATGCCAAAACAGAACAGACAGTTCAGCAGATGCAGAGGAAACTGACATTGTCTAGTTGTGAAAGTGACATTGTTTACTTTTGAAAATAGTCCAGTGGCTGTTCTGGTCATAATATGTGTTACCAATGACTGCTTTTATCTTCATGTTTTGTGTTTGAATCCTTAAGCAAAGTGTTACTTCTTGATGTAGTTTGGACATTAAAAAAAAAACCAAACTGCTAGCAGCTTAGTAATAAATGTATCTCAGAAATTTCTGAAATGAGAGATTGTGAGCTGAGTTCTGGAATGTAGATAAGCTATAAATATTCTCAGGTTCTGTAGCAATAGTGTAAATATTTCTGGCTTTATGTTCTCTATGTAATTAAATGTCTCATTTTAAACTTGAGATTAAGTAAATATATGATTTTTATTGACAAAGTTAGTAAACGGGTAATTTAAAAAAATACAGATGTTATAATGGACTTAAGTGATACAGATATGTTTTTTTTTTTAAATGTTTTTACATGTGATATTTAGCATTTCCTTTTTTGGTGAAAATGGTGATTACTGACATTACAACAAGTAAAAATAATTTGTTTGGGATGTAAATAAAGGGTTAATACTGAGAAACCAGACTTGGCAAATTTTGCAAAGTAGGTTACATATGCTCCTTGACTGTCTCATCTCATCTCATTATCTCTAGCCGCTTTATCCTTCTACAGGGTCGCAGGCAAGCTGGAGCCTATCCCAGCTGACTACGGGCGAGAGGCGGGGTACACCCTGGACAAGTCGCCAGGTCATCACAGGGCGCTCCTTGACTGTGTTTAACAGAAACATGGATTAAACCAAATGGGTATGTACCATTAAATAAAGCTAGTGCTCATGGATACAATTATATACACCAGCCTCATCTAACTGTGTGTCATAGGTATTTATGATTATCTAGGCGTAACACAAAAACCTTGACATAAATTCAATATATTTGAAGTTCTTCATACCAACATAAGTACCCACAAAAAATAAGTCTACCCAGTCAATTCCATTACTTATTATTTACAGGCCCCTGGGGCCATATTCTGAGTTTCTTTCTGAATTTGTGGATTTCATCTCAGACCTGGTTATTTCCTTAAACAAAGCCTTAGTTGTTAGAAACTTGAATATTCGTTTAGATAACCCAGATGACTATCTGAAAACAGCATTCATGTCCATTCTAGATTCACTAGGGGTTAATCAGAATGTCATCGTTCCTACTCATAATGGTGATCACACTATCTTTAATAAGTATACTCCTAAGTCAGCATATCTTGAGCGAATACTAGCATTTGGGTTAAATCTAGAAAATATAGTCACACTTCCACAGTCTGAAGCTACCTCAGATCATTATTTCATCTTATTCAAAATATGTCTGAGCAATAATGTATGCACCTTGCCATGCTACTGTGTCAAATGTACAATCACGTCAACTACTTCACAAAAGTCTCATAAATAGTCTCCCAGTTATCAACTTTGATCGGATCACCGTCAGACCCCACAGAACTTGATCAGACAACTGAATGCTTAGAGTCAAAGTTCCGATATACTTTAGATAATGTAGCTCCACTTTAAAGAAAAATGATTTGAGAGGGGGGGGAAAAAAAACTAGCACCCTGGTATAATGATTACACATGCACCTTAAACCAGACCACTCGAAAATTAGAACTTAAATGGCATCAAACAAAATTGGTAGTATTCCAATTAGCGTGGAAGGAGAGCCTCCTGAAGTATAGAAAAGCTCTTAGTGCTGCTAAACATATCTGTTCACCCGAATAGAGGGTAACAAAAATAATCCTCGATTCCTTTGTAACACTGTAGCAAAATTAACTAGGAAAAAAACACGATAGACACATGCACACCTGCGATATGTAGTAGCAATGACTTTCATGAATTCATGATGATGAAAAGGTACGGTGCAAGGGTGTCACCTTGTACTACACCTGCCAGAATGTTAAAGAGCTCTGTGGTGCCATCTAGTGTGACAACCTTCACAGTGGTGTCTGTGTACATCCGTCTGATGAGGTCAATAATACTATCAGGGATACCATAAGCTTGTAGGATACTAAACATAATTCCCTGAAAATGTACGTTTCTTTTTTAGTCAAGCCTTTTGTTAATAGGGTTTTTTTTTTTTAGGTAAATGAGTAGATCTGGAGGGTCCTCAGGCATAGTGCGTTTTGGTAAACTGGGATGTATGGATGTTGTCGACCCCCACCACCACCCCACACACACGTACACGTTCACTCTGGTTTGTTGACAGTGGAGTGGCTGGCTGCTTTATGTCCCAGGGCTCCCTCATGTCTGTGTTACCTTCTGGCTCTTCCTTTTAGTTGTCATAGTTAGTCTTGCTGGAGTCCCTGCTTGCACTCAGCACAAAATGTACACTGTTCTTAACCATTAGGTGACACTGGGCATACCTGACAATGTTGATCCTGAGACACCAGTGATGTTGACCTCTTCTTCTCTTCAGACCTGCCTGATCCATCCTGATGCCCTCCATCTGGCTGGAGTCTCATCACATTGCTCCTGTGGAGTATGGCCCCATATGGACAGTCGAAAGTCGCACTTGGAAGATGGCTCTGGACACTTACAGTTTTGCTATAATGGCTGAGGATTACAATTGCCATGATAACTTTAGGACTGCGGTTGTCATGAACAGTTTTGCATCGAAGTCTCAATCAATGAACAGTTGATAACTTCAACAAAATAAACTTCATGCTAAAACTATCGTGAATTTTCTGGTTATACAGTTGAACTTTGTGACTGCATAGGATGCAGTTATAAAAGCAAGTTAATTATAATCATGGTGTCTGTTCTCACCCAAATGATGGGTTCCCTTTTAAGTCTCGTTCCTCTCAAGGTTTCTTCCTTATGTCGTCTGAGAGAGTTTTCCTTACCACCGTCACCACAGGCTTGCTCATCAGGGATAAAATGAGCTCATGTGTAAAAGTCCTTAATTTTCTGTAAAGCTACTTTTTACATTACATTAATGACATTTAGCAGACACTTATATCCAGAGCGACATACAACATACCCAGAACCTTTGCAGTCTTTGCAACATTGTCTGTTGTTAAAAGTGCTATACAAATAATCTTGACTTGGATCAGTGGCCTCATCAGCCCGGGGACGTCCTGTTGGCTTTGGCTCCCGCATGTCATCAAGTCTCTCCTATGAGGTATGGCCACAGCTTCCCTTCAAAATAATGAATTCACTCTGCTTCTGGTTTCTGCAATAGCTATTTATTATTATTATTATTATTATTAATATAAGCAAAAAGGAGCTATTCTTGTGTAGATAGTGTTCCTGGAGATGGAATGTGAAAGCTGTCCATTCAAGGAATCATGGGACATGGCACTCTCAAATGGCCTCAGAGAAGGTACAATGAAGGTTTTCAAAGAGGATGTCCAGCATGGCAAAGTCAAGTTCACAAGGGTACTAACTCCCCTGGAATTCACTGGTCCAATCATTTGGCCAGTGGAGTCAAAAGTTAAACTAACCCCCTTAGACCACAAAGGTAATGCTGCCAAAGCAGAAATGTATGGAGCTGTGTTTGTCGTGCATCTAAAAAAAAATAAATACTTCGAGGCACAGCCAAGTTCAAACTGCCAAATGGCATCATTTTATCAATCACCAAACTGTTCAGGGTGCAATACAATGACAAAGTTATGTTTATCAGACATTCTTCACAAACAGAATTGGAGAGATTCAAAATAGCACAAGAACCCAAGACTGGTGGTACATTCCTGGTTTGCAAAACATTATACTGGCAATCACCAGAGGAACCAGCTCTCAAGATCTGGATGAGGACTCAGAGTGGCAAAATGGGCCAAAGTTTCTGAGTTTGCCAGTGAATGAGTGGTTGATCAAATGAGCTAAAGAATTAGCAGCTATTACCAGAGAAAGTATCAACAAGCTGCAAAAGAAAGCATTTGTTGCTGGGCTGAGAAAAACCAAAGCAGAGAAGCTAGAGCTGAAACAAAATCAAAACCAGATCCACACAGAACAAAGGACACCACCTGCTGGGTCACCTGCCTGAAGTCTTGTAGATATTGAGAGGTTCTGTGTTCTAACTCAACCGGCCAAAGAGTTGTGTGAACCAGGAGGGCAGCTAAAAAGCTCATTGGAGAAAATCAAATGATAAATTGTCAGTGGAAGGTAGTCTCAAACAGGAATTGTTTCAGTAATTGAATGAGAAGATGCTATAGGAGACATCTTCCTTGTGCCACAAAAAAGCACAATCTTCCCAACCACCACTATAGACAGGCAGATAAAGATCCAGACTCTGGGCCATTGATTTGTGGAGGCCAAATCCAAAGCTTTGTTGAAGACCAAGTCGGTGTCCCCATCTTGCTGTATGAAGCATGGGTGTCCACACTATTCGCTTGAGGAGTCCACAGTGAGGGTCATGACAGAGTACCTGGAACCTTGCTCAAAATGCAGAAGGATGGCATGGGTCATAAGAGGAAGTATTGCTCAAAGTTGTGGACAGCTGCATAACTTGAAGAAAGGAAAAAGCAAACAAGTGTCAAGAGGTAATGCGTAACCTGCTGCACCATTTGAATTCACAATAGATCTCTTTAGACCACACCAAGTGAAAGATGATGTCAAGAGAACAGTGATGCCAAAAATCTGGGGAATTGTCTATTGTTGCATGGTTAGCAGAGCCATCCACATAGAACTAGCAAACTCACTTTCAACCAAATGTTTCCCAATGGCTTATCAAAGACTTACAGCAATCAGAGGGCATCCAAGAAAGAACTGGTCAGATTCAGGCACCAACTTCATAGGTGTAAAACCTGTCTTGGAAGACCTGTACAGTTTCTTGGACAGCAAAAAGTAGTTCTGGAGGAGACTGCAGCAGAAAATGGAACAGAGTGGTTATGGAAAATCCATCTGGCCAATTCTCTGTACAGAAATGGTGCTGCAGAAGCCACTGTACACACTGTAAAAAGAGCACTTCAGAGTCTTGGCAAGTACTCTAATTCTCAGTTACAGAGAATGCCAGACAACTCTGTGTATATGGGCAGCCAACCTCAAATGAGCACCCAATTGATGCTAGGATAGAGACCCAGGAAGACTGCATTCAATATGTTACACCAAATACTCTCCTGGTTAGCAAAGCATCTCAAAGTGGAGACATTAAAACCTTTGACTGCACCAGCTACCATTACAAAAGGCTCTGAGCAATACAGGAAGAGGTGACCAAATTCTGGAGGCACTGGAATCAACTTCCTGGAGCTAACCTGTTTGTGAGAAGTGGCACACCTCACACACCCAAAAAAAAAAAAAAAACTGCAGGAGACATCTGGTTATGTGACCAAAATGCACTGAGGGGATAGTTCAAGCTTGGCATCATCATAAATACTAACCCAGACAATAAACACATCGTAAGGGACGTTAATATCAGAGCAACTTGCTGTGTATGGGGCTGTGTAGCCACAGACCAGTCAGAATGCCCATGCTGATCCCTGTCTGCCAACAATGGACATGTGAGCATCAGAACTGGACTGCGGAGCAATGGAAGAAGGCGGCCTGGTTTGATGAATCATGTTTTATTTTACATCATATGGATGGCAGGGTGCATATACACTGTTACCTGGTGAAGACAGTTAGCCAACAGGGGCAGTGTGATGCACAGGGCGATGTTCTGCTGGAGAAACCTTGGGTCCTGGAACTCGTATTCGGTAACAATATTCCCTAATGGAAGTGGCCAATCTCAGCAGGATAATACACCCTGCCACACTGCAAAAATTGTTCAGGAATGGTTTGAGGAACAAGAAAGGAGTTCAAAGTGTTGACTTGTTCTCCAAATTCCCCAGATCTCAATCCAATCAAGCATCTGTGGGATGTGCTGGACAAACATGTCTGATCCATGGAGATCCCACCTCACAATGTACAGGAATATCTGCTGGTAACATCTTGGTGCCAGATACCACAGCACACCTTCAGATGTCTTGTGGAGTCCATGCTTTGAAAGATCAGAGCTCTTTTAGTGGCACAAGGGGGACCGACACAACATTAGGCAGGTAGTTTTATGTTACAGCTGATCAATGTATAGTGTTCTAAATGTTTGTGGATGACTATCAAAATACTGCAGCTTCATCAGAAGTAACACAACCGAAGAACTGGGAGAGCAAGAGCCAAGGAATAATAAAAGCTATGGTTTATTGTGAGCACAAAGACAACTTGCGCAACAGATTTAGTCTAAACAACAGTTGGACACAGCCACCTTATATAGTGAAGTTATGTTGATGTGTACATGCAAGAGACACACTCTTGGAAGAAAAAAAAAAGTAAATAATACCCTAGGCTAAGGTAAAGGAAAACCTGAGTAAGGAAAAATAATCATGACCAATGAACAGATAAATGTACAATATGAGTAAGAAAAGTACTAACACATGCATTATAAGTTAACTAAGACCATGACCTAAATCACACTAAATTAAATTGATCTTAATTATTAAATTACATATAAATCATGGAAAAATGGAAAATAATAGACTATGCACAAAAAGACTTTGATGAACTGAAATGTTCATAGCGTTTCCACTTTATTCACATGTAACATGAATTTATTGACCATTAAACTTTCTGGGATCTTAGTGGCTCTGTTTTAGTCTACTACTGCAGTACTACACTGAAAATAGTGTTGTAGTTAATGCATAAAGACTTGGGGTGATAAAATGTCATGACTGCTTAAGGTCAAAAGAAAATATTAATAGACCCCTGGCACCGACTTCACATTTACGTTAGCAACCATCGCTACCCTATACCTGGAAACAAGTGAATTTTGTTTACATAATGTTCACATACTGAAGCCAAGTGAAGATGTCCAGCGTCTGTTGCTGTTGTCTGAAGAAAACTACAGCTAAAAAAGCTCTACTACCAGATTACTTGGATAATCTTAGTCAGAAAGAAGCGAAGGATAAATATACACGGAAAATAGAGTTTATTAGCGGTTACGATCCATACAAAATTCCTTTAAACGACTGCAGTGACTGCAGATTTGTGGCCAGGCGTTAGCTACATGTTGAAATATACCTTCTTTTTCCTGAAGAGTCCCGACACAGAAAAAGAGTTTACAAAAAAAAAAAAGGCTACAAAAGCAAGAAAACCTTTGTGTAAATTTTTTTCCCCCCGACATCAGCTTTTCGGAACAGAATGTTGCGAAAGCCAAAGCATTTACCCTCAAAAGACTACTGCCTGAACTGTTGGCTAGATGGTATTCCCAGCCCTCCATGTCTCAACAACCCCAAGGACATCTAGTTACAGAGCAATTTGCACTCTATCATTTATACATTGATACTTATTATTGTTAAAACAATATCTGAAGTGTTATTTGTAAAATAAAATATCTTGCTCTAGACTTTCAATGTTGCAAGATTTTATTTTAATTTTATCTACTAGTGGATGTTACAATAATTACAAATGCTACCAACAGAATCAGCACATTCCAATTGTAACTATAGTCATATAGTAAATTATAATCACCCTTGTAATAATAATTTCAATAAACGGTTAATGTTCCATTCCCTCTTCATTTATTCTGTATTCAAAAAGGCACAACCGAGTCACACAGGTTGATAAGTGTGTAACGGACAATAACAATTTTATCCAAAATAGTTTTTCCTGCCTTAGTCGATTTATTTCCATTTCACATGCATTTACACATGTTGTAAAATTCAGTCTGTTTGTGTAGAACTCCCTCAATCTGTAGGTTCATTACTACACTCTAGCTCCATGGTGATATTTTGCACAGGACTGGGTTCCTCTGATGACAGAAACAAAGCTTCAGCGCTCTCTGCTCTTAATCTTTTCTGCTCTTTCAGGATATATCGTGCACACCGCTCCTTGTTGGATTTTTTTTACTGAATTCTGTCCGCATTGTTTGGTGCCAAATCTGGGTTTTCCGTGTCGAATAAAGAAGTTGGTTCATCTGTAAGAAAATCATTTGATTTTGTTTGAACACTTTCATGAAGGAGCTAACTCGAATGTGAGCAGAAATAAAACGAGATTCTTAAGCAAACTCTTCCATACTAACTTCCGATTTTCTATTTATTTAAAAAAAATTTTTTACATACAATCGTAAATTTCTCTGAAGTTTTCAGGCTTAGCTACTCTCGTCATATTCTCTTTAACCACTCACTTCTTTGTTGTTCTTGAAGCATTTGCTTCTCTTTGTTAACATTTTTCTTGATAGCAGGGAGACGGTCATTACCTTTTATCTATTTCTCTGTTTGAACAATTTGAATAACTAAAAACAGCACAAACATGAACCATACTGAAGACAGATTAAGCCTTGCTTACATGAAAGACAGTGACCGTTTGACCCCCATGTAAAATTATCATGCGATACGTGACATCATGTGCAATGGGTCTATTGGCTTATTTTAAACATTACATATTTTGCCTTCCACAGAAAGTCACGATAAATACAATGAAAAATACAGATTATTTTCAAGCAAAACAGTAATAAACATTTAATTTGACAACTTTAAATCACGCATGGTCCGAGTTAGTACACTTGGGGGTTTTAAATGTAGCTGAATAAGTAAATGTCTTTCCAAAGTGTGAGCAGTGATACGACTTCTCTCCCATGTGAATGCCATGATGGACTTGGAGTGCACTCTGTTGAGTGAAACTCTTTCCACACTGCAAGCAGTGATGCGGCTTCTCTCCTGTGTGAACGCGCTGGTGTTGCTGGAGATCACTCTCACGAGTAAAACTCTTTCCACACTCTGAGCAGTGATACGGCTTCTCTCCTGTGTGAATGCGGTGGTGTTGTTGGAGAGCACTCTGTTGAGTAAAACTCTTTCTACACTGTGAGCAGTGATATGGCTTCTCACCTGTGTGAATACGGTGGTGTTTTTGGAGATTACTCTGGTGAGTAAAACTCTTTCCACACTCTGAGCAGTGATATGGCTTCTCTCCTGTGTGAATGCGCTGGTGGACTTGGAGATGACTCCGGTGAGTAAAACTCTTTCCACACTGTGAGCAAATATATGGCCTCTCTCCTGTGTGAATGCGCTGGTGGACTTGGAGATGACTCCGGTGAGTAAAACTCTTTCCACATTGTGAGCAAATATACGGCTTCTCTCCTGTGTGAATGCGCTGGTGCACTTGGAGATCACTATGACGAGTAAAACTCTTCCCACACTGTGAGCAGTGATGTGGCTTCTGTCCTGTGTGAATGCGCTGGTGGACTTGGAGAGCACTCTGATCAGTAAAACACTTTCCACACTGTAAGCAGTGATACGGCTTTTCTCCTGTGTGAATGCGCTGGTGTTTTTGGAGAGCACTCTGTCGAGTAAAACTCTTTCCACACTGCGTGCAGTGGTATGGCTTCTCTCCTTTGTGAATTCGCTGGTGTATTTGGAGAGTACTCTGTTGAGTAAAACTCTTTCCACACTGTGAGCAGTGATACGGCTTCTCTCCTGTGTGAATGCGCTGGTGTTGCTGGAGAGCACTCTGATGCGTAAATCTCTTTCTGCACTGTAAACAGTGATACGGCTTCTCTCCCGTGTGAACACGCTGGTGTATTTGGAGAGTACTCTGTTGAGTAAAACTCTTTCCACACTGTGAGCAGTGATACGGCTTCTCTCCTGTGTGAACACGCTGGTGTCGTTGGAGATCACTCTGTCGAGTAAAACTTTTTCCGCACTGTGAGCAAGAATGTGGCTTTCCTCTTGTGTGGCTGCACTGGTGTGTTTTGAAGGCATTCTGATGACCAAAACTCTTTCCACAGTCTGAGCAGTGGTGAATTCCCTTCTGTACATCACTGTGAGAAGTGTCAGAATTGAGAGCATCAGCTGATGTTGACTGACTACTGGAGCCTTTGGAGTGGATCTGAAGCTCATATTTAATCTCTCTTGATTCCCATAATCTCACATACTCTTCATAGTGGCATCTCTGGATGTGTTTGTCTAGGTAAATTTTAGACGCATAGGAAAGAGGACATGTGGAGCAGGAAAAGACCTGAAGCAGAGCGTTGTTTACTTCTGGAGAAGTAAAAGGAGAAAAATGTCAGAAAATGAACATGAAATGCAACAAGATCATAAAAAAGTAACAATATCCCAATGTAAAGGGGTGTTTGAGGTTAAGTAAAAACATTTGAGATTCTACATGAATGAAGATTTACTAATCTGTACTTCAAGAACCTATCAGCAGAGAATATGTTGATGTGCGAATGGTTGTGATATACAGAGGGCTGCAAAAGTAGGTATTACAGTAAGGATTATTCCAGTATTACCAGTATTATAATAGTGGTGCTAGGTTTCATTTAATACTAATGTTTTGGGCGAACATTTTGTTTTTCACTACTATGTACCTACTTTTGCAGCCTCCTGTATGGCTTGAAATTAACAATGCTGTCTTGGGTTGGGCCACACAGTAATTAAGAGGCACGGGGTTTAGCTGACCTAACGTTACACAGGGCTAGTTAGCAGCCAGACACTGTGATGATAGCTCCAAGTCTGCCATTTGTCTTCTTAGGCTATGTCCACATTAATATGTTTTAGTTTTAAAACTCCTCGTTTTTGCTACGTTTATGCCCAGCATCCACACTACTCCAGAGTTTTCAAGCCCCAAAAATGGAGACGTTTGGAAATACTGCTGGCCCTGTTTTAGCTTGAAAACTCCGGGGTCGTGTTTTAATGTAGACAGGTGAAAACAGAGATGTTTGGAAACAAAGACACTCACATTCACTTCCTGATTAGGTCTTAGTCATAATGTGTCCTTCCCTGATTCGTCATGCTCCTATCACATGCTCCTTTCCAGGAAGGAAATGGGGGCATCAGCTGTTTATATCAGTATGAGCACACCCAGTGTACATGAATGGTCATGGGATATGCATTTTCAGGCGTGTTAGTGTGGGCAGAGATTAATTCTGATACACAAGTAAAACGCTTGTCTGAACAGAGATCGTTTTTCTTTTAAAACACTGTTTTACAACTAAAATGTGTTAGTGTAGACGTAGCCTTAACCTGCTTAGCAGTCTGCTCCTTAATGACATCATGAATGAAAGAATAACAAACAGGGCCATAGAAATAACCTTAGTCAGATGTTCGTAAAATTCACCTACTAATAAATCCTCCTTTCTTCAACAGTCTCACAGACAGAAGCAGAAAGTCAAAATGTTTTCACTCATTTAATGCAATGTTTAAACAATACAACTTTTGAGGTTTATTAATTGCATCAGTTTTATTAATTTATTTATTGCTTGCACTTGTACCAAATTAGTAACATTATAGTCCTCCCATGCCAGGTACTGTACTGAATACAAAACACAAATTGCAGGCAGTTTAATGCATTGAATTAATACATCACTGCCTGCATTAACAAAGTCTGAAAAGTGTAGCACACTTTCTTTAAAAAAAAAAAAAAAAGAAAGAAAAAACCTGGGCAGGACCAGTCTTTCAAAATCTTAATAGGATCCTTCTCATTAACAAACAATTATTCACCGAAGGCAAAGTGAATATTGGTGAATAATAATTGCAACTTCGTCTCCATTATTATTCACCGATATTCACTTCGCCTTCTGTAGGTAATTGTTTTAGTATAAATACCTAGGTGATCATTAAAAAAAATTGCATTAAAAATAATTTCAAACTTCTAAAGTGGTATACAAATGTAATGCATGCAGACATGTGGCATGAGCGCAGACCTGTGTCACTTATCTAGGTCGGTAATGGTGCTGAAAACATGATTTCTGAGCAGCCTCCAAACATGGCCGCTCTGGACTACAAGTCCCAAGAATCACAGCGCCCTCTGTCACCTGACTATTAATTACACTTGTCTCTCATCTGCCAATCACCTAGCACATCTATATATAATCAGCTCTCACTTCCCCACTTCGTGAAGTATTGTCCAGTACCCCCATGTCCAACTTTACTGAGCCATTTGGGTTCCACCTGACTTCTAGTTTACGTTTCTCCTCAACTTCGTCTTTTGCCCACTCTCCGTTGTGTCGTTTGCTGATTGACTAACCTTTGCTTGTTTCTGGACTACGATTCCTGCTCAACGATTCAGCTCAGTGTGCTGTTTGCAAAGCTCCCAGTCTCCCCGCACCTGCATCTGTAAGTGCCTACACTCTGACAGGATACTTCGCCTCGCTATGGATACAGCAGAGGAGTCAAAGCAGACTGCACTCAATGCTCAAGGGCACTTGTTAGGTGAACATCTGCAGATGCTTAGTGACCTCAACACAAGGATGGCGCAGCTTGCTGCTGTAACGTCACAGGCCCTCCCAACAAGCCCCACACCTCCTGCCGGTACAGCTCAGCTCATTCCTCTTCCCGAAAAATTCTCAGGTGAAGTGTCACAATGTAAGGGATTTCTGCTTCAATGCTCCCTATACTTCTCTTCCCACTCTGGGGTTTCTGACAAGCAAAAGATTGCTAAATTTCTCACCTTACTCACAGGAAAAGCCCTACAGTGGACCAGCGCTGTGTGGGGGCATGGTGGGGAACACACCAAGTACTATGATCGGTTCCTTGAACTGTTTAAATGGGTTTTTGACCACGAACCTGAGGGAATAGAGGTTGCTGAGAATCTCCTCATTACTAAACAAGGAAACAGAAGAGTTATAGAGTACGCACTGTGGCTGCTGGTAGCAGGTGGAACAAGCCTGCATTAAAGGTCATGTTCTGCCAAGGGTTGTGTCCAGAAGTACTGAGCAAACTGGCTTGCTGAGATGAACATTTATCCCTTGATGCCCTCATCGACTTAGCCATCTGTCTAGACCAGTGATTCCCAACCACTGTGCCGCGGCACATTAGTGTGCCGTGAGAGATCATCAGGTGTACCATGGGAAATTATTAAATTTCACTTAATTGGTCCGAATATAATTATTTATTTACTGCAAATAATTTGTCTTAGTTTGTCTATGCCAGCAACCTATAGTGACAGGCAGAACAATTAAATACTCTTCCACTAGATGGCAGCAGGTAGCTAATTAACCTGTGTATCTACCTGTTGCCATTCAAACAATAGAATTCGTAATGCTTTGGGTGTGACAGCGGTGATGGCGATGGATAAATATTTGAAAAGAAAAAGTGCACAATCCGAATTGGGTCCTGGGGAAAATTCTGACCCAAATGAAGGCCCTAGTATGAGTAGTGGTCAGAAGAAAGCAAAAAAAAAGGTGAGCTCAAGACAATACAATGAAAGTTATCTTTCCTTTGGATTTACTTTTACTGGGGAACCAACCGAGCCGACTCCATTATGCTTGGTGTGTGGGGGGAAAAGCTGTCCAACAGTGCAGGAGCAAGAGGAAATAACTGTACTGAGACAAAATCGTGGTTTTAAGCTGAGCTTTGCTGATCTACCTTTGGACAGTTTTTGGCTGACTGCTGCCAAGGAGTTCCCCATTCTGGCAAGCAGAGCTCTTTCAGCTCTGCTCCCATTTTCCACAACCTATCTATGCGAGGTGGGCTTTTCAAGCATGACTGCTTTAAAAACTAAAAAAAAAAAAAAAAAAAGACTCAGAGCTGTTGATCTTCATATGTCTTTCTTCCATTCCTGCGAGTAGATCAACTTTGTGTTCAACTAAACAGGCCCAGGTTTCACAATGAGTAAGTAAATTGTGAGTAAATTGAGACTAGATGATTATATTTCATTATATATACTTTTTGTGACATTTTTGTTTGGTGGTGTGCCGTGGGATTTTTCTAATGTAAAATATGTGCCGTAACTCAAGAAAGGTTGGGAAACACTGGGCTAGACCACCTAATCCAGAGCAGGCCCTCACTGCGACCCTCAACACTGCCCATAGACACTCCAACTCCAATGGAGGTCTCTCACACGTTTACAATGATCAGAGAGAGAAAGACGACGAAGAGAGGGGCTACGCTTTTATTGCAGTGATGCCAGCCACATCACTGCCAAATGCCCAGTCTGCCCACATTGGGGAGCTACTGCCCAAGTCAAGTCAATGAGCAACCCAACCCAGTGAATTCTGTAACCAGTCCCCCAACACGATCTCTCAAATTATCAGTACCATTGATTCTGCCAGATTCGACTCATGTCCTTTCTGCACTTACAGACTCAGGGGCCAACGGCAATCTCAACAGTAGCTCGCTTGTCCAGCGACTCATCCTGCCCACCGACACCCTGCAAAGACCTGTTAAAATAAAAACCATCGATAGGGGGCCCATTAGAGAGGGCTTGATCACTACTCACACCACTCCTCTCCAGATTCAGGTGGGGGTCCTCCACTCAGAGTGCATCTCGTTGTTTATCACCCAAAACTGCTAACCGCGACATCATTTTAAGGTACCCCTGGCTTCAACTCCATGACCCCTTAATTTCCTGGCAGCAGAAGGATATCATTCAGTGGTCATTAGCCTGTTTCAAGAATCATCTACAAAGCCCTCAGCTAGCCATCTTGTCCACATCCGTGGAGACCCCCCTACCTGATTCCCTTGATAACGTTCCGGCCTGTTATCTGGACCTGAAGGAGGTTTTCAGTAAAGGTAAAGCTTGTGGCTTACCCCCTCATTGCTCCTATGAAATGCTCTTACTTTCACAAGGAAACATAGTTCTACTCTTGCTTTTTCACCGTTCGACTTCACCAAGCATTTAAGCGATCTCTGATTATGGTCAGTCATGATTTTTTTTTTTTACTACATTTCTTCTGTGAAGAAGTTGACAGTGCATCACTATCTTTCCAGGTTTTAGTAATGCATTCGACAGTTCTTAACCCAGTTCCAGAACTTTCAGCAATCTCCTTAGTTGTTTTCTTTGCAGGCCATTAATTTAACCATTCTGAAACACAGTAACATCTTTTCCATGATCACAGAATACGTCTTCCGGCATGTTTATGAAATGAGAAGCTACTCACTGCATCAGGTAGTTTTTAAGCTTTATTGTGTGTATATGTGCACGCACACTTTTTTGTAGGGTTTTTATGCTAATGCTCTAGCAACCGTGTCGGAGCTTGTCAGAGATGCAGAATTCCTCCTCCATGCCCTTGAAATATCAGTTTCTCTTGTTGGGCTCTACTGTAACGACGTCAAGACAAACTACATCTCTACATCCTCGGATCCCTCAGCCTTAACATCTCGGTCTGGAAAGAACATCAGGTGAATCGAGGAGTTCAAATATTTGGGCTCCTTTATAATTGGACTCTTAAAAGGACTAAGATCCAAAAGGGATTGGTCTGGAAAGCTTGTAATGCTCCGGACAAACTATGACACTCTAACCTCAACAAACTGAAGACAGATCTGTTCAGATCGGTCATAGAACCCATCCTCTTCTATGGTGCTGAGACATGGACCCAAACACTCAAACAACAGCAAAGACTAGACAGGACTTACACCAACTTTCTACAACATGTGCAAAATATCTGCTGAGCTGCTCATGCCACCCTGGAGAAGATCAACAGGGACTTAACACCCATCTCTGTAAGATTTAGACAGAGGAAAGTACTGTTAGCTCAGCACTGTTTCTGAGCCGAAGGAGAAGCTGTATCCCACCTTCTCTTCTGCAGCCCAAGCCACCACCCAGTGAAATCTTGGAAAAAAAAAAACCTCACCTTCCCTGCCATAATCTCCAGGGACACTGGGATTGGGATACAAGATCTCCATGTGGCCATGGCTAACAGGAAGGTGTGGCACGATTTTGTAAGAGGAATTTCGACTAAGGCCAAAGGATGATTACGTGTTTGGATTAAAAGAATTGTTGCAGCTAAAACATTTATTCACTGCAGTAATTATCCAATCAATAAGTATTTGCTTATTTAAATCCAAATGAAAACTTTTTTTTTTTTTGGCTAACCAGCATATAACTGAATATGACTGAAATGATTAGCAGTATGTATGAACAGACACTACCGTTCGTAGAGCACTTTTTGTTCCAGAGGTAGTCAAACACAGGACTGAGTTCTTTGGCATATTCCTCTTCATACCACACCAAGAGCTCCTGTCCTGGGTTAATGGGTCGACAGCAACGATACAGAATTTCTCCTCGAAACTGAAATGCCACAAGATTCTGTTCATCATCATTACGGGCACAATTCACATACCTAAAAGAATGAGGCAAAGCATGACAAAAAAGGTAATAAAAATCAGGGCAGCATTACAGACTTAGAGAAAGCATAGCAGAGATATCAGTGACAGGAGGAAGATGAAGCTATAAATTGGGTGCTATAAACTCACTAAATAAAAGACCCAACAACTGGCACATTCCTCACCTCATCCAGTTTGCATACATTTCTTTTTTGGCATCTATGTATTCTTCAGACTGCCTGCTCCTGCATATCTGTAGAAAAATACCACATTTACATTTGCTTCATTAAATCAGTACATGCCTTCAAATTAATTGAGGTACACAGGAAAAAGTGACCGCTCATGCCAATATATTAAGCATCATAAAGGCAGAATTAAAAGGTTCTTGACTGTATCTTTAAATTTATGGGCGGCACGATGGTGTAGTTGTTAGCACTGTTGCTTCACAGCAACACAGTTCTGGGTTCGAGCCCAGCAGCTGACGGGGGCCTTTCTGTGTGGAGTTTGCATGTTCTCCCTGTGTCTGTGTGGGTTTCCTCCGGATGCGCCAGTTTCCCCCCACAGTTCAAAAACATGCAGTTAGGTTATTAGGTTCAGCTTTGGCTAAAGTGCCCTTGAGCAAGGCACCTAACCCCCAACTGCTCCCTGGGCACTGTAGCATAGCTGCCCACTGCTCTGGGTATATACATACACACACGTGTATGTATGTATGTAAATAAAAAAAAAAAAAATCCAACCACTGGGGGTGCATAAGAGTACTCTTGGTGCCAGTCCGAAGCACAAATAAATTGGAGAGGGTTGCGTCAGGAAGGGGATCCAGTGTAAAACTGTGCCAAATCTAACATGCGGAATGAAAAGAGAAATACCATACTGGATTGGTTGGGGCCCGGATTAACAACGACCGCCTCCGGGACTGTTGGTCAACAGGGTACCAGTGGAAAGTGTGCTACTGTTGCGCCAAAATGGAGAAGGAGAAAGAGAGGGGGGAGGCGTGTTAGAGAGCGTGAAAGATGGAAGGGAAGGAGCTTAGAATTGAGGGTAGGAACACTGAATGTGGGAACACTGACTGGTAGAGCGAATGTGTTAGTTGGTATGATGGAAAGAAGGAAGTTGGACATTGTGTGTGCGCAGGAGACGAGGTGGAAAGGAAGCAAGGCCAAGAACACTGGAGATGGATGCAAGTTGTTTTATTATGGCGTCGATGGAAAGAGAAATGGTGTTGGTATTGTTTTGAGGGGAGAGATGATCAACAGTGTGATTGATGTGAAGAGGGTGTCAGAGTGATAGGCATGAAGTTGGAGATTCAAGGAGTGGTAATCAATGATGTGTGCGCGTATGCCCCACAGGTTGGATGTGAGAATGAAGAGAAAGTCTTTCTGGGAAAAAATGGATGAAGTGGTAGAAAGTATACCGAGGGAGGAGCGCATGCTGATAGGAGCAGATTTCAATGGACATGTTGGCGAGGGAAACAGAGGAGATGAGGACGTGATGGGCAGATATGGTGTAAGAGAGAGAAATGTGTAAGGGCAAATGGTGGTTGATTTTTTCAAAGATGATGAATTTGGCAATAGTCAATACATACTTTGAGAAGAAAGAGCAGCACAGGGTGACGTTTAAGAGTGGAGGAAGATCCACACAGGTGGACTACATAGTGTACCCCTTCTGCAGAAGGGGTAACCTGAAGGAGATTGGAGACTGTAAAGTGATGGCAGGGGAGAGTGTAGCTAGACATCGAGTGGTCGTGTTCAGGATGAGCTTGAAAGTGAAAAAGAGGTAGTGTGGAATAGTGGATCTGAAGATTAAGTGGTGGAAACTAAAAGAGGTTGAACATCAGAAGGAGTTTAGGGAAGAAATGAGACTAGCATTGAGTGGTCATGGAAGTCTGGCAGAAGATTAGAATACTACTGCTGTACTAGTAAGAGAGGCAGCAAGGAAGGTGCTAGGGTGGTCATCAGGAAGGAACACAAGGAGGCATCGTGGTGGAACAAAGAAGTGCAGGAAATTATAAAAAAGAAGAGGCTAGCAAAGAAGAATTGGGATGATCAGAGAGACGAGGAAAGCAGGCGGTTATACAGACAGATGAGACAGAAGGCAAAAAAGAGCGGTAGCGAAGGCAAAAGCAGATGCATACCAGGAGTTGTACGAAAGACTGGAGACCAAAGGAAAGACTTGTACAGACTAGCCAGGCAGAGAAACAGGGAAGTGAGGGATGTACAGCAGGTAAGAGTGATGAAAGATGGAAATGGAAATATGCTGACAAACAAAGAGAGTGTATTAAGAAGGTGAAAAGAGTACTTTGAGGATTTATTAAATGAGGAGAATCCAAGAGAGAAAAGGTCAGATTCGTTGGAGACAGCAAATCAGGAAGCAGAGTTGGTTAGTAAGGATGAGGTGAGGGCAGCCATGAAAGGAATGAAGACTGGGAAAGCAGTTGGACCAGATGGTATCCCGATTGAGGCTTGGAGATGTTTGGGTGAGACGGCTGTGGAGTTCCTAATGAGATTGTTTAGTAAGATCCTAGAGAATGAGGAAATGCCAAATGAATGGAGAGTGTGCTAGTCCCAATATACAAGAATAAGGGAGATGTACAGAGCTGCAGTAATTACAGAGGAATACAATTGATGAGCCACACCATGAAGCTATGGGAAAGGGTATAGAGGCAAGCATGGGCGTCGCCACCATTGAATGTGAAGGGGACATGTCCCCCTCACATTTCATAATTCTTCGTTTGGACCCCCCCACATTTAACATAAAATATTAGTTGACCCAGCGCCGTTTCTATTGCTTCATGAAAGAATCCATTCCACTTGATCGATAAGAGAATACACATACCACTGAAAATCCACTCCAGGTTTTCCGGGCGCTCCCTACAACAGCTCACCGCGCGCGAGTGAAGTGAATCTCAGTGCGAGCACAGAAATGTTGGTGCAGCTGCTGGAAAGTGGAGGAGGTGACGTCAGCCCCATTGCAACCTCACAATGTCTAGCTTTTGCAAAAACCTTATTCTTTTGTTATATGCCCTCAAAATTAACCCTAGGACACGTTAAATTAATATTCAACTAAACAGTGAAATAAGCTTAGCCTAATGGGGTATTCTTGGTTGATGATGAATTGTTTGCAGTATTTGCTCTTCCCCAGACACAATGGACATAAGGACATTCTTTACAAAGAAGCGGAAAGTCAGTCAAAATTTCCCCACAGGACAGGGTTTTTTTGTCCCAATGGAAATGTTAGTGCAGTTAGCTGGCTAGTCAATGTTAGGAGATGTATCAGCTAGCTTAACGTTAGCTATCATTTAATTCAAACCCAGTAGGCCTGCCTTACTGTAATGCCAAGAATGAGGTCAAGTCTGCTCTGATGATATTTATTGATTCCTTGTTTTGTCTGGTCTTTGGCAGTTTTCTGGAAAGTAAGATGGGAAATCAGTGTATGGGGAAGGAATAGTAGAGAGGAAAGTGATGGAGAGAGATGGATGTTATTCCAGGTGGATTGTGAAGGAAAGGGGGATAAAAGTTATGAAGTGGTAGAAATTGTGGTGGCACCAATATAAGAAGGAGTTATAGCTATAAATCTATTTGTTATACTAATCTGTAAATGTTACTGTAGTACCACCATTGCATGTAGGTTGACAAAACTGCACTTGTTCATTGTGTGAAGTTATCCTTTATGTGTCATTGCTTGACCCAGTGTAATTTTGTGTTATGAAGACTGCATGATGCCATGCCATTTTTGTTATGAGTATCACTAAATCGGAAAAAAGTAAAATGCACCCACTAAAGTCACTGTTGGTGGTGAACAAAATTGCACCTGTTCATTGTGTGAAGTTATTTTTTGTGTCACCGTTGCTTGACACAGTGTGATTTTGTGTTATGAAGTTTGCATGGTGCCATGTCATGCCTGGTCATTGTGTGAAATTATGAATATTCTTATTTTTAAACATACAGTTGAGTGTCACTATTGCTTGGCCCAGTGGCATGTTGTGTTACATCTAAAACTAAATAGAAAACACAAAATAAAAAGTAAAATGCACCCATTAAGTCATTGTTGGTGATAAATTGTGTCACATTCATCTCATTATCTTAGGCGTAGCGGTGGGTTTAAAAACAGGCTGATGAATATATGGACTAGTTGAATAAGGACTTATTGTTGAGTCTCTAAAATAGTCATTGAATTAAGTGACTTTTGTAGGTAAAATTAGGTGTTTAACAACCTGTTAAAAATACACCAGAATGCAGGAAATGGCATCTAATTAATTAAAAATTTTCTGGTGGAGGACCCCCCGCCAGTGTGTCCCCCCCCACATTAAAAATGCTTCTGACGCCCCTGGAGGAGAGATTGAGAAGAGAAGTAGCAATCTGTGAACAGCAGTACAGGTTTATGCCAAGGAAGAGCACGTCG
The DNA here is from genome assembly GCF_027579695.1 of Neoarius graeffei. Classification (NCBI taxonomy): domain Eukaryota; kingdom Metazoa; phylum Chordata; class Actinopteri; order Siluriformes; family Ariidae; genus Neoarius; species Neoarius graeffei. Next base: position 56,109,630 of record NC_083584.1, read on the forward strand.
GATGCAATTTTTGCTTTAAGAACGTTAATGGAGAAGTACAGGGAAGGCCAGAGAAAGCTACATTGTGTGTTTATAGACCTGGAGAAGGCACATGATAGAGTGCTGAGAGAGGAGTTATGGTATTGTATGAGAAAGTGTGGAGTGAATGAGAAGTATATTAGAGTGGTGCAAGACATGTATGAGAACAGTGAAACAGCAGTGAGGTGTGCAGTTGGAACAACTGAATGGTTCAAGGTGAAGGTGGAACTCCATCAAGGATCTGCTTTGAGTCCTTTCTTGTTTGCCATCGTGATGGATAGCTTGACGGACAAAGTGAGGCAAAAGTCACTCTGGAACGTTTGCGGATGATATTGTGATATGTGGTGAAAGTAGAAAGGAGGTTGAGTTGGGTTTGGAGAGATGGAGGTATGCATTGGAACGAAGAGGAATGAAGGTGAGCAGTAGCAAAACAGAATACATGTGCATCAATGAGAACAGGGATGAGAGTGTAGTGAAAATGCAAGGAGTGGATGTAAAAGTTGGTGAATTCAAGTACCTGGGGTCAACTGTGCAGGAAAATGGGGGCTGCGATAGTGATGTGAGAAAGAGAGTGCAGGCAGGGTGGAGCAGTTGGAGAAGGATTTCAGGAGTCATTTGTGATAGGAAAGTCCCAGCAAAAGTGAAAGGTAAGATGTATAAGACCGTAGTGAGACCAGCTGTGATGTATGGATTGGAGACCGTACCCTTAACGAAGAGACAGGAGGCAAAGTTGGAGGTGGCGGAGTTGAGGATGTTAAGGTTTGCGATGGGAGTGACACTCAACGCCAATATCATCTTGTAATAGTACTGCTCCTGCTCCCACTTTGCTAGCATCCATCTGAATCTTACTTGGCTTTTCCAGGTCAGGGAGCCATCAAGACAGGCACAGAGATTAAAATGGCTTTAACACCCTCAAATGCTTTTTGACCAGCCTCAGTCCAGATAAAGACTAACAAAGGTCACTTTCACTGACCTAGTACCACGTCATCTAGATAAACAGCAACCCCACCATCAGTGGGACCTGCCAGTATCCTTTAAGCAAGTCTAGTTTCGTTACAAATTTTGCCACCCCTACCTGGTCAACAGAGTCCTCTATTCTTGGTCAAGGAAAGGAGTCAGGCTGTGTTACTGAATTAAGTTTTCTATAATCAATGCAGAAGTGAAACATACCACCTGATTTTTTTTTACCAAGAGGCAAGGCGATGACCAGCTCAAGAAGGAGGGCTCAGCCAGATCCTAAGTGAGGAAATACTGGACCTCTTGCTCCAAAATTTCTTTCTTTTCAAACGAAACACAATAGAAATGCTGGAGAACGAGCTCAGCATTTCCAGTGTCCATGTCATGCTGTAGCATGCTCATTTGTGTCAGTATGTCAGAAAACAAAATTGGGAAATCTAATAGCAGGGTTCATTGCATTGAGCTGGGCTCAAGTGTCCAAGAATCAAAGATATATTTTGCAAGCTTTCCGAATGTTTTAAACGGCCCTGTAACACCTAGGGTTGGGTACCGAAACTCGGTACAGGTATGGCAACGGGGCGAGCATCAACGGTAGTAATCAGTCCGAAATACAACGTGAATTTCGGTGCCACAAAATACACAGCTGCGCCCTCTGGTGTTCACTGTTAACAGCGGCACCGTATTCAGTAGGCCTACACACTCAGCAGGCAGAAAGGTCAAGATGTCTAAAGCAAAACGTTCCAAAGTATGGTTACATTTTACAAGAAAGGATGCTGAAACTTCCACGTGCAACAAATGTTTGAGGACATTTTCGTGCAAAAGCAGGAACGCGTCAAATTTAATGAAACATTTGGTCACACATGGAATCCATCTAAAGGCCAAAGCTTGCACCGTTTTTGACAGCCTCCGTGAACGTGACCCTATATAAATCTGTGAGCCTACCACACAGATTTAATACTTGTGTCATTTTTAGGGCATACCTAACAACCTGTGTTTTCTCTCCCTCCCCCCCCCCCAATCTGTCCCTCTGAGTTACATGTTGGTCCTGGGATTGAGATGCTGGCCTCTTCTGCCCCTCGGACCTGCTTGATCCATCCTGGTGCCCTGTGTCTGGTCGGAGTTTTATCGCATCGCTCCTGTGGAGGACGGCCCCATGAGGACAGTTGAGGGTTACACCTGGAGGATGCTCTGGACTCTTACAGTAATGCTTTTATGGCTGAGGTTGACTTGCTAACTTTAGGAATGCAGTTGTCATGAACAGTTTTGCACTCAAGTTTCCATCAATGAAGAGTTACATCAACGAAACTGTCATGTTAAAACTGTTAATGTTATAGTCATGCTGTCTGTTGTTGCCCAAATGAGGATGGGTTCCCTTTTGAGTCTGGTTCCTCTCAAGGTTTCTTCCTCATGTCGTCTGAGGGAGTTTTTCCTTGCCACCGTCGCCACAGGCTTGCTCATTGGGGATAGATTAGGGACAAAATTAGCTCATGTTTTAAGTCGTTCAAATTCTGTAAAGCTGCTTTGCAACAATTTTTATTGTTAAAAGCGCTATACAAATAAACTTGACTTGACCTATAGCAAGTACATCGGAAGCATCCAACGTGGAAGTCCCTATGCCCAGCCCAAGCGATGGAGCTCCCAGCCCAGCTAGCGTGGACATACTGGATGATGATAAGAGCAGCATTTGCTCTTCAAGTGAGTATTTTTTAACACTGCTAAACAATTGATGCATGCTATTTCCTATTGTCAAATGTAGGCGTAAATGTTTCGAGTAGCACAGATGCAGTCTCACAGCTTGTGTGAAAATGTGTTTGTCAGGCTGACAGGTTAAGTAAGTCATATTTGATGAGCAAGTGTTGTACTTGTCCACGTTAAGAAGGCACAACGAATCAATCGCATTAAATGCGTTCAACTCTGGTTGTAAGTCTATGAAATGTTGCCGTTTAGTCGGTAGCAAAAATCAGCTTAGTATATGAATAACGATAGTCCTAAATGTGGAGTTTATGAGAACAGCATTACGTGGCATGTTCAAAATGAATTAATTGATATTTTAAATGATTTAAATGAATTTATACTTTGTGGTCTTTCTAGTTACGCCTTTCACCTTGGCAAAAGAAGGCCAAGTTACCAAAAGAGAAGGTGGAGCACATCCACAGGACTGTCACTCAATTTGTGGTCAAAGACAGTCATCCCTTTAGCTTGGTGGAATCTCCATGGTTCAGGTGAAAAAAATGTGATGTATGAAAACAATCTACTTAATTCGTGTGTAGGCTATTCCTGCATGTTAAGGCAATTTGTTAAAATCCTAATGAATGTGCTGATGTGATTTGTTTTATACAGAGCGATGACCTTGGCCCTCAATGACCGTTATAAACCCCCATCTAGGGATGACCTATGCAACATCCTAATACCAGCGTGGTACGCTGTGGAAAAGGAAAATGTTTTGAGGGAATTGGCCATGGCGAAAAAGGTTGCCATTACCTGTGATGTCTGGTCCAGTTTAGCACAGGACCATTATATCACTGACAGTGCATTACATTCACGAGGGGAACATGAGAGTCAAAGTACTCAGCACCAAAGCCGTGTATGAGGCCCAGACCGGGATGGTAGTTGCAGAGGAAATCAACGAGGTCTTGGAAGAATTCAAAATTAGTGACAATTGTTGCTGCCACAGTGGACAATGCCGGCAACATGAGTGTTGCACTGAGGAACCTGAAATTTTTAAAAGTTGAATGTTTTGCACATACCCTAAATCTGGCATCACAGAAAGTGTACAATGTCAGTGCTGTGACCAAGTGGAGGGCCAAACTCCGAGATGTGTTGTGGTTGAAGAGGTCCACCATGTCTAAAACTGTGCTACGAGAGAAGCAGCGAGTTCTCAGTAAGTAGAAGGTAGATTTAATTTTTAGTCAATTTCAAACATCAACAGCAATGTGAAATATAGATTGTTATTCAAGTGTTGTCTGTATTTTAGATTTGCCACAGCATAGCATGATTCTGGAGGTCAAAACACGCTGGAATTCATTTTTCCTGATGGTGGAAAGATTCCTGGAGCAGTATCTGGTTACCAGGCAGCATTTCTAGATCAACAGCTTAGGAGGGCAATGGAGAAGGACAGGTGATGAACAAACTAAGAACAATAATTAAATGTCATACTTTATATTTCTATTTTAAATACATATATAATATACACATCATGCTTAACTCCAGACTTGAAAGGCTCACAGACAGTGATTTCGTGAAAGCTGAGGAGTTTGTGAAGTGTATGAACATAATGTACACCTCAACTCTGTGGGTGTCAAGCAAGAAGTCCCCCACATGTGGCCAAATCCTCCCAATCCTCGCAAAACTGGAAGCACATTTCAAAGTCACAGACGAGGACAGTCTATTTGTTTCTGCGGTGAAAGAGAAAGTCTGGGGAGATCTGGAGAAAAGATACCAGGTACTCTCCATTCCAACCACTATCTGTATTTATTTTCAAGGAATTGGCAAACCACACCATTGTCACTATTATATGTACTGTGTTTAACAGGATGAAGACATTCAGAACTTTCTCCAGGAGGCCACTTTGATGGACCCTCGCTTTAAAAGCAAGCTGGAATGTGGTGTTGCTGATGCCTGGGACAGACTGGAAAAGGCAGCAGTTGACAGTGTAGCAGCAGCACAGGTATGTTTTTTTTTTTATGTACATCAATAACAAAAGTTTCTTTGAAGCATTACTATTTTTGGTATAATGGGTGTCTGTGTCTGCAGCTTCCAGTGGAGGGCCGTCTTCACACAGAGGAAGATGAAGATGACCACGAGGAGGAGGAAGAACGAGCAGAGAGACATGCGAGTTCATAAAGAATATCAAGCCTGAACGTAATAATTTTTTGTATTTTACAAAATTTTGAATACTATTTATATTTTTCAGACGGTAGCCTCCAAAAAGACAGCCGTGGAGCAGTTGTTTGAGGAAGAAGACAAAGAGCTTCTCCAGGCAACTCGGATGAAAAGCAGTGCCCTCTCCATCACAGAGCAGGTGCAGAAAGAGCTTCATATATACCAAGACCTTCCCTCAATTCCATCTGGACAAGACCCTGTGGCTTGGTGGTGGGGTAAGAGGGATAGCCTCCCTATATTGTCCGACTTATCCAATGTATACATGTGTGTACAAGCGTCATCTACCCCTTCAGAGAGGGTCTTCTCTTGTGCTGGCAATACAGTCAGTGAAGAAAGATGCCCTATTTTGCTGGAGAAAGCAAACATGTCCATCTTCCTTAATAAGCACACTTAGTTTAAAGAACATTTGGCATTTCATTATTCTGTTCCATGTGCACTGGCATTGCTAGTCATTAGAATAAGTTAATGTACTGTACAGTTGTGTACAATTGTTGAAGTACAGTACAATGTGAATTTGTTTTCTTTTATCTTTATTTATTACAACCCCAATTCCAAAAAAGTTGGGACAAAGTACAAATTGTAAATAAAAACGGAATGCAATGATGTGGAAGTTTCAAAATTCCATATTTTATTCAGAATAGAACATAGATGACATATCAAATGTTTAAACTGAGAAAATGTATCATTTAAAGAGAAAAATTAGGTGATTTTAAATTTCATGACAACAACACATCTCAAAAAAGTTGGGACAAGGCCATGTTTACCACTGTGAGACATCCCCTTTTCTCTTTACAACAGTCTGTAAACGTCTGGGGACTGAGGAGACAAGTTGCTCAAGTTTAGGGATAGGAATGTTAACCCATTCTTGTCTAATGTAGGATTCTAGTTGCTCAACTGTCTTAGGTCTTTTTTGTCGTATCTTCCGTTTTATGATGCGCCAAATGTTTTCTATGGGTGAAAGATCTGGACTGCAGGCTGGCCAGTTCAGTACCCGGACCCTTCTTCTATGCAGCCATGATGCTGTAATTGATGCAGTATGTGGTTTGGCATTGTCATGTTGGAAAATGCAAGGTCTTCCCTGAAAGAGACGTCGTCTGGATGGGAGCATATGTTGCTCTAGAACCTGGATATACCTTTCAGCATTGATGGTGTCTTTCCAGATGTGCAAGTTGCCCATGCCACACGCACTAATGCAACCCCATACCATCAGAGATGCAGGCGTCTGAACTGAGCGCTGATAACAACTTGGGTCGTCCTTCTCCTCTTTAGTCCGAATGACACGGCGTCCCTGATTTCCATAAAGAACTTCAAATTTTGATTCGTCTGACCACAGAACAGTTTTCCACTTTGCCACAGTCCATTTTAAATGAGCCTTGGCCCAGAGAAGACGTCTGCGCTTCTGGATCATGTTTAGATACGGCTTCTTTGAACTATAGAGTTTTAGCTGGCAACGGCGGATGGCACGGTGAATTGTGTTCACAGATAATGTTCTCTGGAAATATTCCTGAGCCCATTTTGTGATTTCCAATACAGAAGCATGCCTGTATGTGATGCAGTGCCGTCTAAGGGCCCGAAGATCACGGGCACCCAGTATAGTTTTCCAGCCTTGACCCTTACACACAGATTCTTCCAGATTCTCTGAATCTTTTGATGATATTATGCACTGTAGATGATATGTTCAAACTCTGCAATTTTACACTGTCGAACTCCTTTCTGATATTGCTCCACTATTTGTCGGCGCAGAATTCGGGGGATTGGTGATCCTCTTCCTATCTTTACTTCTGAGAGCCACTGCCACTCCAAGATGCTCTTTTTATACCCAGTCATGTTAATGACCTATTGCCAATTGACCTAATGAGTTGCAATTTGGTCCTCCAGCTGTTCCTTTTTTGTACCTTTAACTTTTCCAGCCTCTTATTGCCCCTGTCCCAAATTTTTTGAGATGTGTTGTTGTCATGAAATTTCAAATGAGCCAATATTTGGCATGAAATTTCAAAATGTCTCACTTTTGACATTTGATATGTTGTCTATGTTCTATTGTGAATACAATATCAGTTTTTGAGATTTGTAAATTATTGCATTCCATTTTTATTTACCATTTGTACTTTGTCCCAACTTTTTTGGAATCGGGGTTGTATTTAAGGGATTTAAAGTAATCTGTTGTTGTTCAGTTTGACCTTGGACTTTGCCTTAGGAATAAAAAGTCATTGTTTCATTACAAATTCTGTGTGAGTATGCTGCCTTTTTTTTTTTGAAAGTACCAATTTAAATACCATTTAGGAACCGGCGCCGTTTTGAAAGTATCGATTTGGCACCGGTATCGAATGAAACCCTTTCAATACCTAACCCTAGTAATACCCCATCATCTGGTGCCCTCAGCTCACCATCCTCTGATGCCACCTTAGATCTGTCCACTAGCACCACAGGTCTACTAGGCAACAAATCCCGCATTTTGTTATTGCGACTACAAAATGGTTTTAATAAATTGACATGACACACTTGTGATTTCTTTCTCCTATCCAAAGTCAAAATCGTATAGTTGTCATTTGGGCCACAACGCAGGACCATATAAGGTCCAGTATATTTGGCCTGGAACGGAGAGCCAATTACAGGGAGCAGCACAACGACTTGATTCCCAACACTAAATGAATGCTGCTCAGCGTGATGATCAAACGGTTGCGTTATCTTTTTCTGAGATTCCGTCAATCGCTCTCTAGCCATTCTCCAGGCAGAAGAGAGATGACGGCGGAACCCCAGAACATAATCAGATAAATTGCTTGGGGGTTTAGAATCAGTCCACTTATTATGGAGGACAGATAATAGCCCATGCACTTGGTGCAAAAAAACAAGATCATTTGGACTGAACCTGGCACTTTCTTGAGTAACCTCCCTGGCTGCCAGCATCAGCCAGGGCAGGCCCTCTTCCCATTTGCAACTCAACTCTACACAATAGGCTCTAAGCAGTGATTTCAGCATGGAATGGAACTGCTCTAGAGCTCCTTGGCTCTGATGGTGGTATGCAGTTGCCAGGTTTTGACCGTTTCCTAACTGGCATAGGACTTCAGAAAACATTGCAGACGTAAAATTACTCCCCTGATCCGACTGAATAATTTTTGGCAAACCAAAAATATAAATTAACTGGGTTAAGGCTTTTACTGTTGATTTCGTGTTAATCGACCTCTAAGGATAAGCTGCCAGGTAACCTGGCACATTATGGTGAGCAGGTACTCACTACCAGAATTTGAGCAAGGAAGAGGACCGACACGGTCAATTATTAGGTGCTCAAATGGTTGGCACACAGACAGAATGGGATGTAGTGGGGCAGATTTTAGGCCTGATTTGACTTGCCCATCAGCTGACATGCCCTGCACATTTTCACAAAACTGGCAACATCCCGCTTGATTCGCGGCCAGTAAAAATACCTAAGGATTCAATCATAAGTCTTCTTTTCACCAGCAAGTTTGTCGTGAGCATTTTGGAGAACTAACGGATGGAACTTCATGCGTTCCACCACCTAGACTACTGGATCACCAACAAAACAGCTAGCATGTGGTGACCATTTTCACAACAGTATATCATCTTTAAGGAAATAGCCCCTAGCCCCATTCTGAATTTCATCATCAGCAAGAACTTGTTCAAACAATGACTTAAGTGTCTCATCGCTCTTCTGTTCTTTTAATAGTGGAGCTTGCTAGTGAAGCGCCATACTTAAGAAAATATGGTAATCCATCGAGTTGATTTTTCATGGACACACAGGGATCCCAGCCATGTACGTCCGTCCGTCCGTCCATGCCCCTCGTGATTCTCATTGGCTGTTTGATTTTGGCGGGAACTAGAAGCGCGAGCGTGCCTACATAACTTATTTTTGTTGACATAATTTCATATTTATTGGGTTTTTCCACCGAGAACAACTCAAACAGCGCAACAAAATTATTTTTACAAACTTTTAATACAAACTTTAAAAAGATGTCAGAATAAGTTAACCAAGGAGAGAAAGATGAAGTCAAAACCGGGAAGAGAGAGTTTTGACAGAGGAAGAAAAGGAAAGAAGACGTGAAAGAGCTAGAGAAAGGCGAAGAAATCTTTCACAAGAAAAGCGACAAGCTGAAAGAGAAAGAAAATGTAAAAAATGAATTAATAGAAATGATGAGTTGTAGGAATTTAATTCTAAATAGTGATGTTGATTTTGAAATCACCGCGAAATCCTTCGGGATCTGACAAGTTGACCTGAATCCAGTCAGTGTTTTCATGAATCGGGTCTCTTTTGTTTTCAAAACATTTTGCTGTAAATCCCTAAAGCATGCTGTAGTTTATAGTAATAAAAAGAATATACATGCGAGTTGAGAGATTTATCTTCTCGTGATAAAATTGAAACACAAAGTACATCATCTGTTGCATGTTTGTTTTCATTTGAATGGAAGCTCCACTACTGGGTAATGCCTAATTTTATATTAGTTTCCCAAGAGAGACAGACAATGGGTAATCAGCCAGCGAAAAAAAAAAAAAACACATCAGACTTTGTTAGTTCTACCTGCACAGGTTCCACCTTTTTACTGGCAGAGTGAGTTACGGCACATGCAGTAAAAACTTTGGAGTACTGCCGCACACTCACATCGGTGCCACTATCGAAGAGAGGTGCATCAGTCACCACTAGAAGAGGAGACTCTTCCAGCCAGATGTGTCTTCCAGCCAAGTTATTTCCTAAAATTAGCGACACGCCATCAATCGGCAGAGCAGGCCACACTCCAAGCTCCATGTCCCCCTACACAAGATCATACATAAGCATCACCTTGTGCAGCGGCACAGACAACGTGTTCAATTCAATTCCACGAATCAGTAATGACTTTCCTGTGTACGATTCCGGCAAAAAAGGCAACAGTGACTCCAAAATGAATGACTCAGATGCCCCAGTGTCCCTTAAAATTTTCATGGGCACTTTTTGATCGCTGCCAAGTAGCAAAACAAAACCCTCAGAAATAAACAGCTCAAGCATCCCCATGCAGTCGGTCCCACCTGCAGAGGGTAATGCAGGAGTTTCAAAGGGAATAACCAACTCCGTGGACACAGGTATATGAGCAGCCAGGACCGTGGGTTTCACAGAAGAACTACAGAGCTTGGTGCCAGTATTTTTTGCCTTAAGGGCGGGGCAAAGTGATTTCCAGTGGCCCTTTCCTTGACAGTAATGACAGGTCAGGTCAAAACTAGCTGGCTGTCCTTTACCCACACGCCTCTCTTGCTGCTGCAGAATATTCTGCATGTTAGTGCGGGGGGGGGACCCTCTCACCCCTGACCCTCTCTATGGGTAAGTTCCCACTCATCAGCCAACACAGCAGCTTGAAAAGCCATCTGAATGTTGCACTCTATAAATGAAGGTGGCAACACTTTCAAGGAGCATGTTTTTGTATTGTTCCAATAGAACCAAGTTATTCAAAATCATCTAATGTTTGAACTTTTTCAGATGCACGCCAACGACTGAACTGTCAGGACAGGTCTCTAATAAACTCGACATGCGTCTCACTAGGTTCTCTCTGCAAATTCCAAAGAGACTGGCGAAAAGCCTCTGGGACCCGTTCATAAATCTTTAGTACGGCTGACTTAACATGCTCATACACTTGACTCTCTGCCACTGAACACGAAGAATAAGCTTGTTGAGCCTTGCCAGGCATCTGCGACTCTCAAATAAGTTGAAAAACATATCCATATCAGACTCACTAAAGGGTGGAACTAAACACAAGTGGTGTCCAATGTTTAATTTGGGAGGAGAAGATGGATCAGAGCAAAACGGCACAGACAATTTGTCCTCTTTGATCAATTCTAGGTGTCATTGTTCAATTTCCAGATGGCGTTTTTCAAAATTCTGCCCATTAGCCTCGGTTTCTTGTTTGATACGGGGTTTTGTTTTTTTTCCAATTTCCATTTTGGATTCAAGACACCTTTTCCCCCAGATCTGTTTCACACTGGATTAAGAGTAATTCTTTTTGCTACTCAAATGTGAGGCCACTCGAAACAGGTGGTGACTCAAGAATGGATGCTTGAGGTGGCAGCACTCCCTGGCCACTCAAAAAAAAAAAAAAAAAAAAAAGACCTAATAATACATTTAATGCCTTCTTTTGAACGTTTTTGTAACGCAGATACTTCAATTTTATAATGCGCAGCGACTTTTAACAACTGCTCCTTCGTCAATACATCCAGAATCTCATCAGATGGAAATTGGATGAACTCCTGAACAGGCTGGGTTGACGTTTTTTCAGCCACTGTAATTTAACAATAGAAACTTAAAATTTCAAACTCGCAAACGATTTTAACCAAGTCTGTACACAGACACAATAGCCTGTCGGTGCCTATTAACCATACAAAAATTCCCCGACACTGACTAACACCAATCCTCCACTAACTAAGGCCATGTCCACACGGCAACGGATTCAGGTGACTCTGATAAAATTGTTTATCGTTTCGGCCTGGCATCCACACGGCACCGGCGTTTTGGGTGCCCCAAAACTAAATCTTTTGAGAACGGGTTCCAGAGTGAAAAAATCTGGCAAAGGAGCCGTTGCGAAGTCGTCTGGATGAGTAGAACGGATTTGTTTACAATGACATCACAACCACATGACTGTGAGTGCTTCACGCCGGGTAGAAGTGTAACGAACTCGATGCGAGTTGTCAACAAATCCTATAACTTGGTTCATGAAACGCGCTTACAAAATATTTTCACTGTGAATATTTATTGTGTAATGGTGCAAAGTGAGAGACAGAGAGAGAGAGAGAGAGAGAGAGAGAGAGAGAAAGAAAATAGCCCTTAGGGCAGAGTCAATCCCGCCAGCAAAAATAGGGGAAAAAAAAGGAGCGATCTCACCTCTTCAGATGTTTATTCCGGACCATTAAAGAATTCTGGAGGATATCAGAATGTTGGCGTACCGGCTTCCATCTACCCCCGTTCATTCCTCTTTCTGCATCTCCATTCAAAAAACGAGCACGTGATTTAAAGGGACTATATCCATAGGATAGGGAGTGAGAAAGTGTGTGCGTGTGACAGTGACAGTCACTGTGCGCATGCGCAGTTATGCACATGCGTATACTTCTATTGTTCTGGTGTCTCCGATGGGACCGTCTTACAGCGCACGTAGTGGTGTGGCATGTGTATTGCATCGTTTTCAGCAAGCATTGCCATATGAACCTGATATTTTACTGATCCGTTGCCCATGTGGACGCGATATTTTAAAAAAAAAAAAATCTCGTTGCCGTTGTCGTGTGGATGTAGCCTAAGGTAGACCCTAGACTTCAGACGAGTTGAGGCTGGGTAATTACGTGCTATAACCTGTAAGCTGGAGAAAACTGCCAATTGATGAACAGTTTTCCAAACTTCGGACCTGCCCCCGAGACCACTGCTGCTAAACCATATACCATCCAAAAATAATAAACTAAAACAAAAAACCATGTCCAAGACATGTTCTTTGCCTATCCAGGGAAAAGACAATTAAGTCCAGAAAACAGGCACTGGCAGATCAAATTTACACTTTGCGAGTTTGTACTTGAAGAAAAAAAAAGTTTCTTCTTTTTTACTTTTATGAACCAAGAAGCACATACTGAAAAATATTCTCGCTACTGAATTTAATTAAGCCCAACACCAAATAACTGGGCCAAATGCCAACAAACCTTCAATTACAATTTACTTGATTCCCAAATGCTCACTCACTTTGCCACACCCCCCGCAAATAAAGTGTTACCTTTACCAAAAATTATACACTTACCAAAAATTCTGAAAACCACCAACAAAAGTTTTCCCAACAATGTGGTACTTTAAATTCAATTCCAAGAGCAGAGCTATAAACACCAACTAGAGAAAAAAAAATATATATATATATATATATATATATATATATATATATATATATATATATATATATATATATATATATATATATATATATATATATATATATGCATGAATTTAACTCAATAAGGCCACAGAAATGTGTGCATTTCAACAAGCCCCCAGTTGTTATGCTCACAAGTGAGTATAACCAATTAAAGGGGAGAGGCAGCGGAGCAGAATTTCACCAAACAATATTTATTTTACAAAACAGCCACAGTCCAAAATTCAAGCTCAAAGTCTATCAAAACAGTGCAAAGCCAAATCAATGAGCCTTTCCCCTAGAGTCTTGCACCAACATTACTGAACAGGTGTCTGCCACCACAACCCCCAAGATGAGAGTAGCAGCCACACGGATAAAGTCTGGACACACCCGCGCACCCAGTTGGGCTGATTGCTTACTCCCCATCAGCAGCACACCTGCAGGGAATCAACAAGAAAACACAACACAGCTTGGGGAAAAGGGGCAATGCCCAGAGGGCTGTGATAACATCTAAATTTGTTGTTTCACCTTTTCAACATCTTGCAAGATATCGCAAATCCCTTCGCAAATCAATTGGCTAATACAATGTACATTACAATTTTGTTCGTCTTGGGGCACCCCACACACCGACCAAATTTGACACAGATAGGTGAAACTATATACCGGGCAGGTCTCAATGACGTGGGGGCACTATGCAGTCCCCCAGACACAGCTGGGGTCAAGCTTCTATACCTGAGTAGCGGTGGACAAGACTGGTATGTGTACCAAATTTCATGAGTTTTCGTCCATGGGAACCACCTCAAAAATCACCAAGTGTTGAAGAAAAATGAATGAAAATAATAATAATAAGAAGAAGAACCTGCAGACCCAGTAACACTGGGTAACTGAGGCAGAAATTGGTCCACCCTATGGACACAGTACCCAGACACAAACAAGACAATAGTGTACACAATTCAATGCAGTGAGGAATGCACAGACCTGTACATTGGGGAAACGAAACAGCCGCTTCACAAGCTCATGGCTCCACACAGGACAGCCAGTTCCTCAGGCCAGGACTCTGCAGTCTATCTTTATCTCAATAACAAAGAACACTCGTTTCAGGACTGCAATGTACGCATTTTAGCCAGAGAAGACTGGTGGTTTGAAAGAAGTAAAAAAAGCCAGCTTCGTCAACCTGGAACGACAATCACTGAATAGAGGAGGTGGTCTGAGACACCACTTATCAACCACCTATAATGCAGTCCATGGCACACTTTCCAGAAAACTGAATACACATCCACACCAAGACTCCACTGACTTCAATGACTCCTATGATGGCAGAGAGCACCAACGACCCACAGATCACCCTAACGAACCTCTAGGTTGCTAACACCATTCACACCTAGCCTCCAGTGACCCTAAAGGCCAATTTATGCTGACAACCCAGTCCTCGCAGATGGCGTCTGCAAAGCCCCCCCCCCTTTGCAGACGCTCTGCGCGCACCTCCCAAAAATTGTGACCACCTCAGACAGCCTTGCAGACAGCGTCGCAGACAAGAGGGCTCTGATTGGTCCACTCTACATCCGCTGTACACGCACTTCCGCTTCCCTACTTTCCCGGTTTGGTTTGTTTTCATGACCGCCATTTTTAAAAACACGAGCGAAGATGGAGCAGCACGAAGAGCGGTTGATCGAGGAAGTGAGGAAGTACGTACATCTATACGACTCCAGTTCTAGTCATTATAAGTAACCGGAGGATAAACACTCCACTAACCACACCCACCAACTACTCCTAGCAATTTCGCGACTTTGCGCCCCTTGCGCTGTGGCGGTGAATAACATCGCGCACGCCTATTACTCCCCGCTCAACGATAAATTACAACTGTCTGCCAAAAGCTATCTACGAAAGCGTTGTCACAAGAGCATGCAGAGGCCCTAACACCTACACGATGACAGAGGGTCAACGACCCATGTGACCTCAACGACTCTCCTTAGGGTGGCTTTTGGTCCACTAGAGGATAAATGCCTAGAACTCCCCACTAGGCAGACAGAACTGAAGAAGCCTTTCGGATGAGAGGTGAAACGTGTTCAAGAATTTCAAGCAAGTCCAGTTGCCTCCCTTCACAATAGGGCCTTGCACCTCCGATGCTCAGGCCCACATAGTAGTAGCAGTAGTAGTAATAATAATAATAATAATAATAATAATAAATAAAGAATCCGTCCGAAAACAAAAGGGCCTTGCACCTCCGGTGCTCTGGCCCTAAAAACAATCGGGCGTTGCACCTCCAGTGCTTGGGCCATAATAATAATAATAATAATAATAAAAGAAGAATCCTTAGGAAAACAATAGAGCCCTGCACCTCTGGTGCTCGGGCCCTAATAAGCATTTTGATGGACCAAAAAACGTGTTTAAAGTGTCTCCACACATCACTGGCAAGAAGAAATTGAAATTAATTGGATTTGCCTTCATCTAGTGGTGACATTTTGTTACTTAAAAACATGCAATCTTGATAATAAATTTATAATAAACTCACCACCCAGGAGTATCCACTGTTCATGGCTTCTTCTCGGTCTACCAGCTCTCCCTGATAAGGTCCGAAGTATGCACCTACCAGAACAGTCTCTGCCTTATTAAACACTCCTAGGCCTCCATTAGGAATACCAGATTTCCGTATCTCTAGTCCAGGAGGAAGAGATTTTCTGGCTCGGTCAAGGACTCCCAAAGGAACTGGAGTATCAGAAATGAAGAGGGGTGGACCATGAACCTCACACTTGTTGAAGAAGAAGGATTTGCAAACTTCACAGTCTGGGAGTAAAGAAAACACAATAGAAAGAAATGATGCCAAAATGTGTATGGAATGTGTGAGTATATCTGTGAACATATACACTGCCTGGCAAAAAACAGTCACCATTTGGATTTAAATTAGAGCCCCAAGAGACTAAGGCCCTGTCCGCATGCCAACGGATTCAGGTGAATCTGATAAAATTGTTTATCGTTTCGGCCTGGCGTCCACACGGCACCGGCGTTTTGGGTGCCCCAAAACGAAATCTTTTGAGAACGGGTTCCAGAGTGGGAAAAATCTGGCAACGGCGCCGTTGCAAAGTCGTCTGGATGAGTAGAATGGATTTGTTTATAATGACGTCACAACCACATGACAATCCCGCCAGCAAAAATAGGGGAAAAAAAAAAAAAAAAGGAGCGATCTCACCTCTTCAGATATTGGTTTAAGTCCGACAATACATTCCTCAAAAAGGGCGTAGAAGAACAAAGTAATCCATCAACGTGTAGCATTCAATTTATTCCGGACCATTAAAGAATTCTGGAGGATCTCAGAATGTTGGCATACCGGCTTCCATCTAGAGCCCTGCACTCCCGCGGGAGTCCCACGGGACCTGCCGCAAAGCAGTGCGGCGCGGGACAAATTCTGAAAGCTCATTGCAGGCGCAGGCAGGACCGGAAGTGCACATATGCAGCGCGGGCGGGAGCGGTGATAAGCTGCAGTCCTGCTAACTAAAAACGTGTTTGAAATAAAATTTATAAATTATTAATTTATGTCTATCATATATAATTTGTGCTGGATATTTTATTTGGCATTAATAAAAACCTTTTAAGATGCCTAAATTTGCAGAAAGAGTCAGATTGCCAGATTGAATGAGGAATGGCATCTTAAATCCTTTGATCATGCTAATGACTCGCCATTCACACCCAGCTAGCAAGAGAACCATGAGTTAAGTGATTTACTGCTTGAGTTAGTCTACAACTCTAATCAGAGAGACAGGTTACACAGTGACGGTAGGCTTGACTCAATGCTATCCCAGAAATCCTTCCTGTAATATGCAAATTTGGCTGTCCAATCAGAGGCGGCCAAATTTGCATATTACAGGAAGGATTTCTGGGATAGCATTGAGTCAAGCCTACCGTCACTGTGTAACCTGTCTCTCTGATTAGAGTTGTTCACTCATGGTTCTCTTGCTAGCTCTGCTTTGCAATTAAAAAAAAAAACAAAACATTGGTGCAAAGCAAGCCCATTCACTTTTTTATGCTGATCAGAGAATTACAATGGTTTCTCATGTGACAAAAATGTGCGATTCGCTATTAAATATTTTAATCGCTTGACAGCACTAATTATTATTATTATTATTATTAGAGACACTACATGCTGAATTCAGAAACAAGGTAAATAATAACAAAAGTGAACGTGAGCTGTAGATATTTATGCTCAAATCCACTCAAAGTAGGGGGCGGGGCACCATCACACTGTGTCAAGACAAGAACTTTCCTGAGAAATAATGTGAACGTCTGCATCATGCGGGATTTGCGGGCGGGAGCGGGACTGAAAATCATAATTCTTTGTGGGCGCGAGCGGGAGCGGGAGTGAAAATCATAATTCTTTGCGGGTGCGGGCGGGAGTGGGACTGCACAATGCGGGTGCAGGCGGGAGCGGGACTGAAAAATCCAACCCGCGCAGATCTCTACTTCCATCTACCCCCGTTCATTCCTCTTTCCGCGTCTCCATTCAAAAAACGAGCACATGATTTAAAGGGATTATAGCCATAGGATAGGGAGTGAGAAGGTGTGCGCGTGACAGGGAAGAACCTAGGCTCATGCTCGCCCTGAATTTCTCTTAAAGTGAAGGCAGAAGAACATTCAATGCCTGGCCAGGCTTTCTATGTATTAATTTACATAGATGTTTTTATATGAAATATAAATAAGTGTCTTAGACAATAGATACTCTTTTACGCTACTGATTAATAATCAAAACTTTATGTGGCTGATGCTACAGAAGAAGGGGTTTATGCGCATGCGTCTACTACTTCTATTGTTCTGGTGTCTCCGATGGGACCGTCTTACAGCGCACGTAGAGGTGTGGCATGTGTATTGCATCGTTTTCAGCAAGCGGTGCGTTGCCATATGTACCTGATATTTTACTGATCCGTTGCCCATGTGGACGCGATATTTAAAAAAAAAAAAAATCTCGTTGCCGTTGTCGTGTGGATGTAGCCTTAAGAGCCTTTGAGTGGATAATCACTGCAGTCATTGTTTCAGCTGGCAACAATTCCTTGAACCCTAACCGATGCAGTAAGTAGCTTCTCATTTCTTAAACAACCATGTCAGAAGACGTATCCTGTGGTCATAGAAAAAAAAATGTTTACTTTGTTTCAGAAGAGTCAAATTATTGGCTGGCATCAAGCAAAGAAAACAACCAAGGACAGTTGCTGAAATGACTAGAATTGGGTGAAGAACTGCATTATATAGTGGTGAACTGTCAATATTGTGGAAGAAATGTGGTCAGAGAGAGAAAAAAAAATCCTCACTGACCATGATAGAGCACAAACACTTGGTGAAACCAAACCATAAAATAAAAAAAAAAAAAAAAAAAAAAAAAAGACATTAAAACTCACAATTATGTTTAACAGGTCAAAGTAACAGCATTTCCATGCACACAATGTGACAAGAACTCACAAGACTGGGACTAAAGGGCTGTGTCATTAAAAGAAATACTTTTTCCCACAGAAAACCACAGTTTTGCACACAAGTCATCATCAATGAACAGTTGATAACTTCAACAAAATACACTTCATGTTAAAACTATAATGAATATTCTGGTTACACAATTGTACTTTGTGGTTATATAGGACAGTTATAGAAGAGAGTTATTTATCAATCACGCTATTTGTCAGCACTCAAATGAGGCTGGGTTCCCCTTTTGAGTCTGGTCCCTCTCAAGATTTCTTCATGTTGTCTCTGGAAGATCTCCTTGCCACCATTGCCTCTGGCTTGCTTATTAGAGAATGCATATGTTTAAAATTTATATTTTTCTATCGAGCTGCTTGGTGACAAGGTTTATTGTTAAAAGTGCTATACAAATAAATTTGACTTGCCTTTTTAGTGAGGCTAATCTGAAAAGGCCTTAATTTATGCGTTATGATAGGGAGCATAAAGATTGGACTCTGGAGCAATGGAAAAAGGCAGAGTTGTCTAAGGAGTCTAGATTTACCCGATTACAGAGCAATGGATACATCAGGATAAGGAGGAAAGCACAAGTGATGCACCCATCATGTATAGTGTCCATTGTACAAGCCTCTGGAGGCAGTGTTATGATCTGTGGTTGCTTCAGTTGGTCAGGTCAAGGCATTATGGGGCAATAAAATGAAGTCATGACCTGAATGTACTGAATGACCAGGTTCACGTCAATGGATTTTTTTCCTTCCCTGATGCCACAGGCACTAAATTAGACCTCAACTTGTGAAAGAGTGGTTCAGGGAGCATGAGGAATCATTTTATACGTGAATTAACTACCACAGAGTCCTGACCTTAAGCCCTTTGAAAGTCTTTGGGACATGCTGGAAAAGACTTTACAGAGCGGTTTGACTCTCTTGTCATCAAGACAAGCTCTCAGAGAAAAATTAAAGTGCATATCACGGGTAAATTCAGGAGCAAGATCAATGTAATTCTCCTATTTTATATTAAACTTTGGTCAAATATCTGTAACATTCTGCATTCTCTGCAATTTTTTTACCTTGCGCAATACCAGAAAAATGCAGTTGAAATCAAGCCATTTGAGGTGAATTGGTCCGCCTCTGAAAAAACTCAGCATTTGAATTTCCCGGCAAACATTGATTTTCGTGACGTCATCTGCGGGACGCCTCCCTCTGAATCCTACGTCAGCGCTGGTTTGTTTATGAGAAAACGACCTGGTGGTTTTCTGCAAATTTCTTCAACGTTATCGCGTAATTATTAAAAATGGTTAACAGATGCATCATAGGAGGGTGTGGCAACACCAATCTTGATGGGATTAGTAGTCATCGTTTTCCAAAAGACCAGACAATGAGAGAGAAATGGGAGCGCTTGGTCTACCACAGGCTGTGCACTTCTGCAGGTAACGTCACGAATCTGGCTCCAGACTCCCTTGGGATTTTTCCAGACGCGTTTTGTTATTTTATTTTTTTCTGCTGTAGACAGGTGGCCTTGTGCAAAATTACCCTTCTGGATGAGTGTGTAAAGGGACATGCTTTCATGTTTAAAAAAAAAAAACACGAAACTGATCCAGAATATGCACTTTAATGTCATTCTGGATGTTGAGAACATCATGTCTGATGTTGCATAAGGTTGTTGAAACAATGCCATGGCAAATACACACCCTAATGAAAGCTAAAGATGCTCCAAAACATTAGCATTTTAGTATCAGTACTGTATTAGGGTTTTTTTTTTTATTTGTTTTTTTTTGGGGGGTGGGCAGTGTACATTAGTCTTGTATAAACATTAGCCCAAGAAAGCTTGCCAGAAAGGTTCATGAAGCATATGGCTGAGACGATCAGGACAGAGCTCTCGCAAGATACAAGAAGTTACCAAACCATGAACTATTTACTTCCATGTGGGTGTAAACAAGGTCAGATATGAAGCTTGCAGAACAAAGAAAACATGAGTGTCATGCTGCCTAATGTATTTACAGCCTCCTAACTGCCTGGTCGAAGTCATGGTTGATTTAAATTAGGCTACCTGCTTATGTTTTGTTTTTTTTTTAAATAGAACCAAAATAAAATTTGTTACGAAGTCACAGGTAGGTATGAACAAAAATTTTAACTGTGTGCACACAGAATAGAATAAATAAATAAATAAATAAATAAATAAATAAATAAAAAACAGGTCCCATGCACATCTCTATTTGAACTTGCTGCCAAATTTTGGCATTTCTTGATCTTGGCATTTTTCCAGTGGTATATTTGCAGGATTCATATTTAATTAAAAATGGTTTAGGCCATGCCTACTTCAGATGTAAACCTGGATACACTCATGCCATTCCACTGCAAGACATCATGTATGCACACATTTACACACGCCTAGTGACAATTTAAAGGGATCCTCCAGTGGATTTATTCTCAAACTTATTTTAAATAAAAGTAGTTGCACATTTAAAAAAAATCAAACGTTCATTTTCTGATACCAAACAGTGTTTGAAAAAAATGAAATTTTCTTTAAAATGCCAGATGGGCTTGACGTATGCGATGACATCAGGTAGTGGTCGCTTGGCACAACTCAGCTGTTTATATTCTGTTTACATCATAATTTTGCGAGTTTTACAAATATTTTACTGAATTTATCAGTTATTAAATAAGTATGTCTCACTGTGTAGCATACAAATGTCACAATGATGCTAAAAAGAAAGTACAAGCTGGAACTAGACTGTATTTCTGCAGAGAAAATGCAAAGTGTGCTTTTTCAGCTGTGGCAAAGTGTCGGTGACAGATACTGGATCAGACATGAGACCATGCGCTGTGGTGCTGATTCTGGGTAGATTAACAGAGAGAGAGAGAGCCTGTGTGCTCTAAAATCTCAGTTTAAAATGACTCAACTCGCAGCACAACAGGACACTTTGCGCTCTAAAATCTTTTATTATACATGATCTACATGGTGCTGGGTAGAGTAACAAAGTGTGGGGCATGGTTTAAAATGGAGATTTGAGAGCGCGCAGTGTGACGTGACACTAAGTTTTTCTCCCAAACTCCATTCATTTGAATGGGTGGGAAGTGAATGGGGGGGAAAAAGGGATGAGCAAAAAGAAGGAAAGGATGAGTGTGGGTCAGAACCAATTACATGTATGTGTCAGGGGAGCTGGCCTGAAGTATCACATGAAGTTTGGTGCATCTCCATTGAAGCGCATCCAAGCAGGACGGTTCGATTCGTGAGCCCCATTCATTCTCTATGGGGAAAAAAAATGTCAGGACAATGACCAGAACAAGAGAACAGGTGCGTCTATCCAAAAAGATGCCCCTCCTTGAATCGCCACCTTAACATGGTGGAGGGGTTTGAGTGCCTCAGGGATTCTAGGAGCCATGTTGTCAGGGCAATTGCCCCTGGTAGAGTCTCCCAATGCAAACAGGTCCTAGATGAGAGGTCAGACAAAGAACGGTTCAAAATGACCCTGATGAAAGAAAAAACAGGTATCCGAGTACCCTCACCCAGACCAGGGATGCCGGGGCTCTACCCTGGAGCCAGGCCTGGGGGAGGGGCTCGTCGGCAAACGCCTGGTGGCCGGGCCAATGAACATGGAACCACTCTCCTGTGGACCCACCACCCGTAGGAGGTGCCGTAAGGGTCCAGTGCACTGTGGATCAGGTGGCAGCCAAAGGCAGAGGCCCTGGTGTACTGATTCTCAGCTGACAAAACTGGCTTTTGAGACATGGAATGTCACCTCTCCGGTGGGAAAGGAGCCCGAGCTCGTGTGTGAGGTTGAGTGGTACCAACTAGATATAGCTGGGCTCACCTCAATGCATAGCTTAGGATCTGGAACCAATTTCCTGGAGAGGGGTTGGACTCTCTTCTATGCTGGAGTTGCCAAGGGTGAGCGGGCACCGGGCAGGGATGGGGCAAATGGTAACCCCCCAGTTCGGCGCACGAACAGCGGAGTTCTCCCCAGTGAATGAGGGGGTCATTTCCCTGTGCCTTTGGGTTGGGGAACGGTTGCTGACCATCATTTGCACTTATGCGCCAAATGGTAGTTCAGAGTACCCAGCGTTATTGGAGTCCTTGAGTAGGGTGGTAGACAGTGCATCATGAGGGGACTCCATTGTTTTACTGGGGGACTTCAGTGCTCACGTGGGCAATGACGGTGAGACCTGGAAGGGTGTGATTGGGAGGAACGGCCTGCCTGATCTGAACCTGAGTGGCATTCAGTTGTTGGACTTCTGTGCCATGCATGGTTTGGCCATAACAAACACCATGTTCGAGCATAAGGGTGTACATAAGTGCTCGTGGCACGAGGACACCCTAGGCTGTAGATCGATGATTGACTTTGTAGTTGTTTCATCTGATCTACGATCAGATCTATGTTCTGCACCTCCATTACTGAGGCGGCCATGCAGAGCTGCACCTGCAAGGTTGTTGGTGCTTGTCGTGACTGTAATCCCTGAACCCAGTGATGGACACCTGTGGTGAGGGGAGCAGTCAAGCTGAAGGAGTCCTATCGGGCTTGGTTAGCCTGCGCGTCTCCAGAGGCAGCTAACAGATACCAATGGGCCAAGCGGAATGCGGCTCTGGCGGTCACTGAATCAAAAACTCGGGGTGTGGGAGGAGTTCAGAGAGGCCATGGAAAGTGACTTTTGGCCGGCCTCGAAGAGATTCTGGCAAAATCGTCCGGCGGCTCAGAAAGGGAAAGCAGCACTCTGTCCCTACTGTTTACAGCAAGGATGGAATGCTGTTGACCTCAACTGGGGATATCATCTGATGGTGGAAGGAATACTTTGAGGACCTCCTCAATCCCACCTTCATGTTGTCCGAGGAGGATGCAGAGTCTGAGGGTGCTTGGGAGGACTCTCCCATCATGGGGCTGAGGTTGCCAAGGTGATTAAAAAGCTCCTCAATGGCAGATGAGATTCGTCCCAAATTCCTGAAGGCACTGGATGTTGTTGGGCTGTCTTGGCTGACATGTCTCTTCAACATTGCATGGAGGTTAGGGACAGTGCCTCTGGATTGGTACACTGGGGTGGTGGTCACCCTTTTTAAAAAGGGGGACCGGAGAGTG
The DNA here is from genome assembly GCF_027579695.1 of Neoarius graeffei. NCBI lineage: Eukaryota > Metazoa > Chordata > Actinopteri > Siluriformes > Ariidae > Neoarius > Neoarius graeffei. The sequence goes on from NC_083584.1 coordinate 56,132,841, forward strand.
TGTTCCAACTAGGGGGGGGGGGGGGGGGGGAATCACACTTCTCAGCCTCCCTGGGAAATCCTACATTGGGGTGCTGGAGAGGAGAGTCTGGTTGATAGTCGCACCTCGGATTCAGGAGGAGCAATGCACTTTCTCGTTCTGGTCATGGAACACTGGATCAGCTCTTTACCCTTGCAAGGGTACTGGAGGGTGCATGGGAGTTTGCCTAACCGGTCTACATGTGTTTTGTGGACCTGGAGAAGGCTTACAACCGTGTCCCTCGTGGTGCCCTGTGGGGGGTGCTTTGGAAGTATGGGGTTCAGGGCCCACTACTGCAGGCCATTTGGACCCTATATGACTGGAGCAGGAGTTTGGTTTGCATTGCCAGCAGTAAGTCGGACTCATTCCCGGTGCATGTTGGACTCCACCAGGGCTGCCCTTCGTCACCGGTTCTGTTCATAACTTTTATGGACAGACTTTCTAAGTGCAGCCAAGGGGCGGAGGGTATCTGGTTTGGCGGCAGCAGGATCACGTCTCTGCTTTTTGCAGATGATGCAGTCCTGTTGGCTTCATCAATCTGTGACTTACAGCATGCGCTGGAACGGTTCGCAGCAGAGTGTGAAGCGGCTGGGATGAGGAGCAGCACCTCCAAGTCCGTGGCCGTGGTGCTCAGCCGGAAACAGGTGGAGTGCCTACTCCGGATTGGGGGGAGTTACTACCTAAAGTGGAGGAGTTTAAGTATCTCGGGGTTTTGTTCATGAGTGAGGGTAAGGGGGAGCGGGAGTTGAACAGACCAATCGGGGCAGCGTCAGCAGTGATGCGGACACTAAACCAATCTGTGGTGGTAAAGAGAGAGCTGAGCCAAAAGGCAAAGTTCTCAATTTACTGGTCCATCTACGTTCCCACTCTCACCTATGGTCATGAGCCATGGGTAGTAACCGAAAGAATGAGATCACAGATACAAGCAGTAGAAATGAGTTTTCTCCGTAGGGTGGCTGGGCTCTCTCTTAGAGACAGGGTGAGAAGCTTGGTCATTCGGGAGAGACTGAGTAGAACCGCTGCTCCTCCACATTGAAAGGAGTCAGTTGAGGTGGTTCGGGCACTTTGTTAGGATGCCCCCTGGACACCTCCCAAGGGAGATTTTCTGGGCATGCTCCACCAGGAGGAGACCCTGGGGCAGACCCAGGGCACGCTGGAAAGATCACATCTCTCTGCTGGCCTGGGAACGCCTCAGTATTCCCCCGGAAGAGCTGGTGGAGGTGGCTGGGGAGAGGGAAGTCTGGGCTGCTCTGCTTAGGCCGCTACCCCCACGACCCGGATAAGCGGTAGAAGATGGATGGATGGATGGATGGAGGTGTGTCTATCCAAAAGCTGTATACAAGCACACTACGCTGGTTCAGGATGGACGTGTCAGAGTTGGAACGGTGTCGATATCTTTAAGGCAAAGACTTTTCATTTTACAGGTCTCCGCGCTATGCAGCTTACAGACAATTCACTTGGTGGACTCACGGCTACTTAAGGAAAATAGTAAGGAGAGTTATTAGTGTGCTTGCTTAGCAAATGTGTAATGTGTGTGGCAAAGTGTGTCTGCCTGCGCACTCTATATAGTCTTGGTTTAAACTGGCTCAACTTGCAGCGCGACATGACACTTTGCATTCTAAATTTTTTTTTTTTTACATGATCTACATGGTGCTGGGTAGCTTAACAGATTGTGTGAGACATGGTTCAGGATGGACATGTCAACGTTGGAACAATGTTGATATCTCAAAAGCTGTAGAAGGAGTAGCGGTGCCCCCCAAAAAAGGTGAATGAATAAATAATAATAGTAAAAAAACTTATACAGCTACACACACACACACACACACACACACACACACACACACACACACACACAGCAACTGCCATATTTGGTTGCAAGAAACAAGAATGAAGACTGGTTTGAGGCATCATTTGAAGACCTCTATGCTCTCTTGGAAAAGAAACACAATGCTTACCTCAAAACACAAAGCTAATCCTCACAGAAGAAACTTCAACATCTGCGTGAGGCAAGAAGTGTAGTACAGAGAGCAGTTAGATGATGTGCTAACCAATACTGGCTGAAGCTTTGTAATGACATTGAAAAGGCTTACGAAACAGGCAATGCTCAAGCCTTGTATGACGGCATCAAGAAAGCCATTGGACCAACTGTGAAGACAACAGTTCCTCTCAAGGACCTGGATGGCAAATGTATCAAAGATCATCAAAAGCAGATGGAAAGATGGGTTGAACACTATCTAGAATTGTACTCCAGAGAGTAATGTGGTTTCCGATACAGCACTGGAAGTGCTTGAAGATTTGCCAATCATGACAGACCTAGATACTGAGACATCTCTTGAAGAATTGACTGATGCTATTGATAGTTTGGCAAACAGTACAGCCACAGGTCAAGACTATATCCCAGATGAGATCCTGAAAGGTGGCAAACCTGTGTTGCTGGAGGAGTTACGTCATCTCCTGAGCAAATGTTAGAGGGAAGCACACATTCCCCAAGATATGAAGAATGCAAAGATTGTCACTCTCTACAAGAACAAAGGTGAACAGTGACTAACAACTATCGTGGCATTTCACTCCTCAGTATTAGTGGAAAAGCCTTTGCAAAGATACTGTATGCCTGAAAAGACTTCAGTCCATAGCAGAACGCATGTATCCTGAATCCCAGTGTGGCTTCAGAGCAGAAAAGTCTACTATTAGACATGGTATTCTCCCTCAAACAGCTGCAGGAAAAGTGCAGGGGACAGCAGGAACCTCTATATCTTGCCTTCACTGACCTCACCAAGGCATTTGATCTTGTGAGTAGGGATGGTTTAAACTTCTTAGGAAGGTTGGTTGTCTACCCAAGTTGCTTGCAGTTATCAAATCATTTCATGTTGGTATGAAGAGTGTTGATGAATTCAATGGCGATACTGCCAGTCCTTTTGAGATCAAGAGTGGTGTGAAGCAAGGGTGTGTTCTAGCACCAATTTTGTTTGGAATTTTCTTTTCAAAGTTTCCGAAGTTTGCTTTTCCATTGGATGAAGAGGGAATATTCTTGCACACCCGCACTGATGGTAATCTCTTTGATCTCTCAAGTCTCCGGTCCAAGTGTAAGGTTCAGAAAATCATGATTCATGAAATGCTATTAGCTGATGATGCAGCATGGCTGCCCACAGTGAGGCAGAACTTCAGATTCTCAACAAATTTTCCGTTGCATGTAAAGTGTTTGGACTCACCATCAACTTGAAAGAAACTCAAGTTCTGGGACAGGGTTGTGAAGAACCTCCCATGATTACTATTGATGATCATACCCTTGAGATTGTGCACAAGTTTACCCATCTAGGTTCCACTGTAACTGATCCTCTGTCTCTCAATACGGAGCTAGATATCAGAATAGGTAAAGCTGCTACTATTATGGGCAGACTTCAAAAGAGAGTATGGAAAAATCCTAAATTGACCCAAAATACCAAGATCTGAGTGTTTGAAACATGTGTCCTGAGTATTTTGTTGTACAGTAGTCAAACTTGGTCAATTTATGCAAGGCAAGCTAATAGACTTAACACTTTCTTTATGCACTGTTTGAGGCGTATTCTTGAAATACACTGACAAAATACCTGATACTGAAATCTTGAACTGTGCAAAGCTCACCAGCATTCATTCCATGCTCCTTCAGCAACACCTTCGCTGGCTAGGACATGTTAGCAGAATGAAAGATGAGAGGATTCCACAGGCATTTCTCTCTGGAGAACATGCTGAAGGAAAGAGGCCAGTGGGAAGGCCCAAGCTCAGGTTCAAAAATGTTTGCAAAAAAGGTCTTAATGTTTGTGGACTGAGCCCTTTTGAGTGGCAAGATGTTGCTGATGATAGAGCTTTGTGGCGAATGACAGTGCTCGAGGGGAAGAGAAAGAACAAGGAGGCTCGTGCAGAATACTACCAAGAAAAGTGACATAGAAGACACAATAGGCCCAGATCTGCTGATGATGAAATAGCAAACCAGGACTTCATCTGTCCTAACTGCAATCATCGGTGTCGTACCAGAATTGGGCTAATTAGCCACATGAAAAAATGCCAACGTTAAATTGGTCCTCCTTGAAGCGGATACCATTGTCTTTCGAGACAGACAGTGCCATGATGAATAAACTTATGAAGAAAAATAGTGTGCTTCACGCTGCATTGTGTTCAGCAAGTACACTAGTAAATCTCGTTACCGTTTTCCCCAATTAGCCTGAGTCCACCAAGTGAATTGTCAATAAGCTGCATAGTGCAGAGGCCAGTAAAATGAAAAAAACAAATTAAAAAAAAAAGCTTTTGAAATGAGACATACTTATTTAAAAACTGATAAATTCAGTAAAATATTTGTAAAACTATCAAAACTATGATGGAAACAGAGAATATAAACAGCTGAGTTGCTCCAAGTGACCACTACCTGACATCATCGAATACATCAAGCCAATCGGGTATTTTAAAGAAAATTCATTTTTCTCGAACACTATTTGGTCTCCGAAAACGAAAGTTTGATTTTTGAAATCTGCGACTACTTTTATTTAAAATAAAAGTTTGAGAATAAATCTGCTGGAGGATTCCTTTAAGGAAAGCCAGTAGAAATCAGTGGACCCAGAGGAGACCTATGTAGACATGTGGAGAACTTGCAAAACTCCACACAGACAGTGACCTGAGCTCAGGATTAAATCAAAAGATCCTGAAGCTGCACCACTGTGACGCTCCTAAATCCGTATTCAGATATTTGCACACCTGACCATCACACCCATATGTGCTTGTTGAACATTCCATTCCAGGGGCATACTGATGGCCAAATCTTCAGGACAGAGAAGTTTGTGCTTTCTGGTTTCTCAGTCACATTTCAAGTGACAATTTTTAGTCTCATTTACTTCAAGAGAGAATACAGGACTGACTGGACAGCATGACTATTTATAGCTGTTACAGCATAAATAAGAACAGTTACACAGATATTCCATCACATTAAAGTGCTGATGACACGTTTTTGACATCTTTGGCGATGTTTTATAACATAAAAAGTAATTCCCGATGATCCATATATTAATTCACGAAGGCGCCTATTTTACAAGTTATGATAAAAAACGCGGCTATTTGGGCAAATTTGACAGGGCTGCAGCACCCAGGAGACGAAAGAGGAGGAGGAGCTATATGACGTCAGCGAAAGAACCTTCCTCCTAACTTACCAGTTTGTTGTTGATGCGACAGGTGTTCAGTTTGTCATTATTAGTATTATTATTATACATTTTATATATATATATATATATATATATATATATATATATATATATATATATATATATATATATAAAAGTTATTATGCCTTCACGTTGTGTTGCCGGCTTTTGCTCCAAAACCTACAAGGATGGGGTAAGTTTATTCAAGTTTCCCAGAGATCCCGAGCTGCATGCGAAGTGGGTGAAGCAAGTCAGGCGCACTCGTGACAAGTGGGAGCCCTCACCAACATCCGTCCTGTGCTCTGAACACTTCAATTTGGATTGTTTTGACACCCTTCCCAGCTTAAAAGAATCGCTTGGGTGTTCAGTTCATCACAAACGTGTGTTACTACCATCAGCAGTGCCTACACAGTGTTGCCAGATTGGGAAGTTTCCTGCCCAGTTGAGCGGTTTCAAGTGCATTTTGGTGGGTTTTGAACATATTTTGGGCTGGAAAACGTCAGCAGTATCTGTTGCCAGATACTGCTGAAGTTTTCCAGCCCAAAATATGTTCAAAACCCACCAAAATGCACTTGAAACCGCCCAACTGGGCGGGATTCCTCTCAATCTGGCAACACTGCCAGTATTCCGGAGGGGGTCTACTAGTAGCTATGCCGGATCCAAAGACAGTCCTCCTGTCAGAACATGTGTTGTGAAACGACATAAGATAAAGGTACGTAGAGCTATAGATTCTACATGATAATCATAAATGTAATCATCAAGTCGGCGTGATATCAGTCATGTATTTGCTTGTGAAAGCTTGTGGCTTTCATGTAACTGCCGCCTAGCAACGAGAGGCAAAGGGTAAAGAGGGTAGGCTATCATAGATTCTATTCGGAAGAGATCAACACAATTCTAGACTCCCAGAAGAGGAAGAGCTAGCACTAGAGAGTTCACCGGCATTTTCATGCGCCATTTCCATTGAGTAGAACCATATAATGACAGGCGTACTAACACCTTCTGCGCGCTTCGGCAGCGCATTGATATGGAGCTCAGATATCAATGCACTGCCGAAGCGCGCAGAAGGTGTTAGTACGCCTGTCATTATAGTGCGGACTTTCCATAGCATAGAAAATCGCTACGTTTCAATTTGTGTAACTGAACTTGTTTCATATCACTGGTCATATAAACCTATGTAAACAGGAAAAACGCGGAAGAGTTTGGTCGCATCTAACTACAGCCCCAAAAAATACCATTGGCCATACTGAGCCTAGCTACATTGCTAACAGGAGTGACAGCGCGTCTGACTGACTGGGAGGTCGCGCAAAGCTCGGAGAGGTACGGAGCAGCTCGTCTCAATTCAGATAAGAGCATATTTCATTATGGAAGTACGGTGGACTGTTCCTTTAATGTCATGGCGAGACCATAGTTGCTTTTGGAATGCCCCGAAGGCTTTTGTGGCAGTTTGAATCCGGCAGTCTACCACCAAGTCTGAGGAGTTTGTGTTGGTAACTGCACTGCCTAAGTAGATGAAACTCTCAGAACTCCTAAAAAGGTGTTCCATTGACCAAAACAATGTTGTTTGACCTTGCCTGTGGCTCAGGTGAGGGCTGGTACAGAAGTTCTGTTTTCATGGTATTGATTTTCAATCCAAAGAGGGTTGCAGCTGTGGCAAAGCGAGCAAATGATTTCCTGCATGTCATGCAAATTTGTTGCTACAAATGCAAAGTCATCTCCATACAGCAGTTCTTGCATGCAAATTTGCCGAGTTTTGGTTGAGGACTTGAGTCTGGCAAGATTGAAGAGTTTTGCCTTCCAATCAAGTCCAGATGTAGACTCCTTTATCTAGGTTAGTGCCCATAGTCACTAGGACTGTTTTAAGGTATAAACCATGTTGGGGCAAGAATGCATCCCTGTTTGACACCATGATTGACAGGAAAAGCTTCATTAATGTCTCCTCCAATCGAAACCTTCCCAGACATGTTCTTATGGAACAGCTTAATGAGCTATCGCAGTCTTTCTAGGCATCCATACACTTCTAATATCTTCCAAAGCATCTCTTGGTCAATGGTGTCAAAGGCCTTTGAGAAGTCTACAAAAGCCACATACAGAGGTTGACGGTGTTTGATGGCTTTCTCTTGAAGTTGTCACAGAGTAAAGATCATAGCTGAGGTAGATCTGCCAGCCCTGAAACCGCACTGAATTTCTGGAAGTATATCGGAGATGTTTTTCATTCGGTTTAGAACCATCTTGGCCAGAATCTTGCCTGCAGTGGAAAGCAGAAATATGCCACGGTGGTTTCCACATTCGCACCTTTCTCCTTTCTTTTTGCAGATGGTCACAATTAGTGTATCTTTGAAGTCTTGGGGAAGATGCACGTTCTTCCAACATGCATTGTACAGTTTTAATAGTGAAGCTGTTAGGCTGGGACTGCCTCGCTTCAACACGTCAGCTGGGATGCCATCTTGGCTGGGTGTTTTGCCACATCTAGTATCCTTGAGTGCTTTCTCAAGCTCATCTGATGTGATGGGTACACATGGATCTCTTGTGGGTCTCCTCTCAAGCCAGCGACATGCCTCAGGATCAGCTGACCCTTGCTGGTTTAGGAGATTGGAGAAATGCTCCTTCCACCTTCTTTTGATGCCTTCCAGATTTGTGCGGAGTATACTTCCATCAGCACTTTTCACTGGTGCTACTACATTGATTCCTGGTCCACAGAAAGTCCTCAGTCCAGCGAATAATCCATGGAAGTTCTTCCTGTCTGCCAGTTCCTGTAGTTCCTCAGCTTTCTTGCACCACCATCTGTCTTTCATGGCTCCGATTTCTTGTTGCACTTTTGCTTTAATATCTTTATAAGCTTTCATGCTTTTATCAGAGTTCTCTTTTTGATGTACTGCAAGTTGTAAATTTTGCATTTTTCTAACAAAGTTTGGATAGAATCTGCATGTTCCTGAAACCAGTCTAGTGTACTTTTCTTCTGCTGTCCAAGTATATCACTTGCAGTTGTCTAACTGGAAATGTCTTATTGGTATAAGGGGAATAAGACATTTTAGGCCACACTGTTCTATGAAAATAAAATCACTCCAGCTTAGATTACTTTTACACACAATCATGTGTTCTTCCACAGTATTTTGTTCAAGTTATCATCACCGGTACCATATTTTATACTCTATAAAAGTTCACATTTTACCAATAAAAAAAAAAATTAATTCATTTTGTCACAGTTTGGTGATTGAATAATCTGAGACAGAAGCTACATCCACATGACAACGGCAACGAGATTTTTTTTTTTTTTTAAATATCGCGTCCACATGGGCAACGGATCAGTAAAATTTCAGGTTCATATGGCAACGCAACGCTTGCTGAAAATGATGCAATACACATGCCACACCACTACGTGCGCTGTAAGACGGTCCCATCGGAGACACCAGAACAATAGAAGTAGACGCATGCGCATAAACCCCTTCTTCTGTAGCATCAGCCACATAAAGTTTTGATTATTAATCAGTAGCGTAAAACGAAAGACGCGGAAAGAGGAATGAATGGGGGTAGATGGAAGCTGGTACGCCAACATTCTGATATCCTCCAGAATTCTTTAATGGTCCGGAATAAATTGAATGCTACACGTTGATGGATTACTTTGTTCTTCTACGCCCTTTTTGAGGAATATATTGTCGGACTTAAACCAACATCTGAAGAGGTGAGATCGCTCCTTTTTTTTTCCCCCCCCATGTTTGCTGGCGGGATTGTTTTTGTTTTTGGAAAGCGCACGGGCGGTGCGCGGTTTGGTACTGCTTCTGCAGTGTTTGGACTAAAGACTCTGCCCTAAGGGTTATTCTCTCACTCTCTCTCTCTCACTTTGCACCATTACACAATAAATATTCACAGTGAAAATATTTTGTAAGCGTGCTTCATGAACCAAGTTATAGGATTTGTTGACAACTCGCATCGAGTTCGTTACACTTCTACCCGGCGTGAAGCACTGACAGTCATGTGGTTGTGATGTCATTGTAAACAAATCTGTTCTACTCATCCAGACGACTTCGCAACGGCTCCTTTGCCAGATTTTTTCACTCTGGAACCCGTTCTCAAAAGATTTCGTTTTGGGGCACCCAAAACGCCGGTGCCGTGTGGACGCCAGGCCGAAATGATAAACAATTTTATCAGAGTCACCTGAATCCGTTGCCGTGTGGACAGGGCCAGAGGCTAAATCCCAAATGACCCACTATTGTACATTTAGTGCATTAGATAATGTGTAGGGTAGAATAAACAGTGAGTGTTACTGAGCACCAGAGTGGTCTAATGTCTTACAGAGATAGTCTTTAATGTCAGGATCTTCTTTAATAGAGAGAACTTCAGGTGGGTTGTCGAGGTTGTCACCATGGTTGTAGATGTTCAGCTCCAGCGTCTCCTCTTTCTTCACACAGACTTTTGATACTTCGGATGTCCCTCCATCTGAACTCTCTGTTTTCACATCCTCACACAGCTAAAGATCAAACAACAATAACACTGTTCATAAATCTGTTTATAAATTTTGTTAATCTGAAAACGTGTTTGTTATTTTTAACCAAAAAAAAAAAAACACAACCATTAAAGTTTTACCTGTGAGGGATCAGGATTAGGAGCCCAAGACTTCCTAGATGGGCACTGTCGGTCTCCTTCTGAATGCATTATAACAGCTCTAAACAAAAGATTAATAATAATAATAATAATAATAATAATAATAATAATGTCCAAGTCTGAAGGTATTGTGATGCCAGATGGCAAAGTAATCAGAGGTTTAGAAGATGGATATAAATACCTTGGGATATTAGAGGCAGATGACCTAAAACACAGCGACATGAAAAAGGCAATATCTAATGAATACTTGAGAAGGATACGAAGGATACTAAAGTCAAAATTGAATGGTGGAAACATGATGAATGCAATCAATTTAAGAGCCGTTTCAGTAGTAAGATATGGTGCAGGAATTATCAATTGGACCAAAGAAGAACTCAGGAAATTGGATCGGAAAACGAGAAAGTTGTTAACCATTAACAGGGCACTTCATCCACAGGCGGAGGTCAAGAGACTTCATGTGAAAAGATCACTGGACAGACGAGGTTTATTAAGTGTAGAGGACTGTGTAAACATTGAAGTAGATAGTTTATACAAGTATGTTGACGCAAGTACCGAAAGGTTACTTCGTTTTGTACAGTAGCAGATGAAAAAATTTTGGATGAGGGAGTGAGAAAGCAAAGTATAGCTGTAAAAAGAATAACCAGATATAGAAACAAGACAATGCACAGACAATTTATGAAGGGAACGGAGGAAGTGAGAGATCCGGATTCGTGGAACTGGTTAAAAAGAAGAGGTACCATAATGAAAGAAACAGAAGGACTCTTAACTGCTGCACAACAGCAAGCATTACGAACCAACAGCATCAAGAACAGAGTCGACAAGGGGAATGTGTACCCGATGTACCAATTTTGTGATGAAAAAGAAGAGACAATTAGTCATTAATTGCCACACATCTCAGAGGATTACGGAACAGGATTTACTGGAACTAAAATCGTTTGAGCACACTGATTACAAATCACAGGATTTGGAATATGACAGACCCGGACAATAATTTCTTCTCTGCCATTAACAACAGCAGCAGCTGTTATTACACTGATGAACAGTTCAATCGGAGCATTAAAGCAGATGGCAAACTCTCAATTATCCACTTCAATAGCAGAAGCATGTATGCAAATTTCAATCTCATCAAGGAATATCCATCAGTTTTCGCATCCATTCAGCATCATAGCAATATCTGAAACTTGGACACATAACGTCAAAAGGTATGAACTTTGAGCTGGAGGGCTATGAATTCAACTACGTAAATAGACAAAACAAGAGTGGAGGGGGCGTGGCCATATTTGTGGATAGGGCCTTGAAATTCAATGTGATGGAAAGTATATCAACAGTAATTGACAACACACTGGAATGCATAACGGTTGAAATTTGCAGAGAGAAACATAAAAATGTAATTGTTAGTTGTATATATAGAGCTCCAGACTCTAGTATTGAGGTCTTCAATAACTGGATAGAGGAAATGTTTTCAAAAGTGAGTCACAAAACAGTCTTCATATGCGGAGACTTCAATATTGACCTGCTCGATCCAAATAAACACAAAATGACAGACAACTTTATCAACACAATGTACAGTATGGCCTTTTTCCCGAAAATTACTAGACCCAGCAGAATCACCTCACACGGAGCCACCCTCATTGACAATATATTCATTCACTCAGTTTCAATTACAATTTAGTAAGTGGGCTATTGATAAAATTAGATCAGTGATCATTTACCAGTTTTCTCAGTTTATGAAACAAAATTTGGGAATAATAAACCGGACAACACAAAACTTTTCAGACGACTTAGATCAGAGGAATCAATGAACTCTTTTAGAAATGACTTACTTGCACAAAATTGGGATGAAATATACCGACTAAAAGACATAAATAAAGCATATGAGGAATTCTTGAGGATATTTACATCATTATATAATAAAAATTGCCCAACTGATTATTTGCCCATGGATTACAAGGGGTTTACAAAATGCCTGTAAAAAGAAAAATACATTGTATAGAGAGTTCATAAAGCAGAAAACTAGAGAGGCAGAGGATAGATATACTAACTAACTAATATTATAAGTATTATTTATTTATTTTAAACAGGAAAAACGTGGAAGAGTTTGGTCGCATCTAACTACAGCCCCAAAAAATACCATTGGCCATACTGAGCCTAGCTACATTGCTAACAGGAGTGACAGCGCGTCTGACTGCGTCTGACTGACTGGGAGGTCGCGCAAAGCTCGGAAAGGTACGGAGCAGCTCGTCTCAATTCAGATAAGAGCATATTTCATTATGGAAATATGGTGGACTGTTCCTTTAAAGCTACACTTAATCTTGTTATAATACAAACTATTACACATGCCTATCTGTTCTTTAACTTGTCCTTCACTTAAAAACTGGTACAAGAACCAGTTTGAATCAATTTGAATTTTGGACCCCTGTGACACAAACTTTGTACCCTGACTGTAAAACAACCCCAAGACAAATTCTCTCTCTCTCTCACGCATTGCTTTAAAGCCTCGGTCACAACCGGCCGTACGTGCTCCTATGGCCGGTCTACGTGCAAAAAACGCAAGAAACGCACGGAGGGCGCGCGTGTGACGTGCTGATTTTCGAGCCGTAGACTGGCCGCAGAGGTTCTTTGTCATGTCAAACAAACTCTACGGGCGCTTACGTTTTTTTCAGGTTGCAAGACAAACTTACGGCCAACATGAATCTTTCACCATGAACAAAAAAAACGCAGCGATTTGGGAAATGCCAAAAATCACAAGGCCAAAAAAATCGTACGTCTGGTTGTGACCTAGGCTTAAGACAAGCACTGACTATCTTGTACAAAGACAAACATTCTACTCTGCCTACCTACCTCATCTGGAAACAATTGGAAACTGAACTGTACTGTTCAAGTTGGATTATTAGTAATACTTGAATTATTTATTGCTATTTTGTACCTTTATACTTTTTATTTATTCTTTATTCTCAGATGGGCTATTGCAGGGGGTACACCCCTTTTTCCTTTTTTATTAAGATAAAACTAAGGACAAATAGGTTATATTTCATAGGCTTTTTTTTTTTTCATGTACATCATAAATGTTTCACAGAAAGGTTGATTAAATGGGCTTAGTTCTGGAGCCAATAACGCAAAGGTTTTAAGCTTTGATCTAATAAAAGTGTTGAGTTTGAATAAAAACCTTTTTTCGGGAGGAATAACAGCCAATTGCTTGCTCATTTTAAGAGGCCTTTCATGGTGCATAACACACTATTGATATAGTTGTTTAAAAACACAAAAGTATCATTTATCCGATTACTCGATTAATCGATGAAAAGACAGAATACTCAATTCCAAAAATATTCGATAGCTGCAGCCCTCGGTGGTGTAGTGGTTAGCGCTGTCGCCTCACAGCAAGAAGGTCCGGGTTCGAGCCCCGTGGCCGGTGAGGGCCTTTCTGTGCGGAGTTTGCATGTTCTCCCCGTGTCTGCGTGGGTTTCCTCTGGGTGCTCCGGTTTCCCCCACAGTCCAAAGACATGCAGGTTAGGTTAACTGGTGACTCTAAATTGACCGTAGGTGTGAATGTGAGTGTGAATGGTTGTCTGTGTCTATGTGTCAGCCCTGTGATGACCTGGCGACTTGTCCAGGGTGTACCCCGCCTTTCGCCCGTAGTCAGCTGGGATAGGATCCAGCTTGCCTGCGACCCTGTAGAAGGATAAAGCGGCTACAGATAATGAGATGAGATGCAGCCCTAGTTATTATAGAAAAAAAAAAGTTAAGGAAATCAAATTTCTTGGAACAACTATTGATGAAAAACTCGGCTGGAAACCACATATAAAAAAAACCAAAACAAAACATACAATCCAAAGTATCAAGAAGAATTGCAATATTAAACAAAGTCAAACAGTTTCTAGATCACAATTCACTCCGGATTCTTTACCGTTCCCTGGTTTCACCTTATTTAAGTTACTGTGCAGAGGTATGGGGCAATAATTACATAAATACAATACATTCATTCTCCAAAAAAGAGCAAAAGGATGATACACACAGCTGGTTATCGGGATCATACATTCTTACAGTCAGAAATACTGAAATTTGCAGATCTGGTGGACTATCAAACGGCACAAACATCATTCAAACCAAACAATAATCAACTACCACATAATATTCAAAAACTGTTCACTGAAAGAGAAGAGAGTTCTAAGTTAAGGGGTTTATTTAAATTTAAAAATTATAGGGTGCGCACAACCAAGAAAAGTCTGTGCATTTCTGTTTGCGGGGTGAAGCGGTGGAACAGTATAAATGAGGAGCTCAAGGGATGTCCAGACATGAAGCGGTTTAAAAAGATGTACAAAAATTTGATTTTCACAAGGTATAAGGATGAAGGGGATTAATCATAACTGGCTGTTTACTGTGTTTTTTTATTTTGTTCTTTTTTGAGTCATCGTCTATTTGTTTTGTTTTTATCTTGTTCTCCATTGTGAGTGTGGTATTAGTAGTAAACTTGTGTAGACATATGGATATACATTTATAATTAATTATATGATATAGTCATAGAGAATTGATATCTGAATAGTTGAAGTAATATACAGTGTAAAATAAATTTTATTTATTTATATAGCCCACTCCTTTTCGGACATGTAAACTCAAAGCTGCTTAGTGCGTCCTTGTTTGTATTTTTGTTTTGATATTACCTATATTATTTATTAGCCTAGTAAACTAGACCCACCCACCTAGCGGCCAAAAATATTTTTTGCCTGCGAGTGGGTCTAGTCTCGCACCATATCAGCAAAACACCCCGGGCATCAAATCGTGCCCGCCAATCACAACGCAAGGTTTTTGTTTGGATTCTTTGGGCGGGCTTTTGCAGGAGTGACGACAAGGCTGTGCGATGCTGGAGAAAGCGCAACAGGAAAGATGGCTACGGCTAGTGAACAGCGCGCGTTTGACTCCGCTTTGGAATCAGTTTTAGAAGAATTAGACTTGGAGTTTTCGTTGAAACATGAGCAGGAAGAGGCTCTCCGCTCATTCCTTTTCAAGAAGGACGTTTTCGCTGTTTTGCCGACCAGCTATGGCAAAAGTCTGATCTACCAGCTGGCTCCGCTCGTAGCCAAAAGGATGGGGCTAGTTTGTGCAGTACGAAGAATTAATAAACAGCATTGAAACATTACTTTTTGATTGTTTCTTATTTTCCCGTTATTTTAAATTTAAGGGAAATTATTTCACCAAACACCACTAAATAAAAACTCTCAAAAACAGTTTAAGCAAACCCTTGAAAAACACTTGAAAAAAATTTAAAAAAAAAAAAAAAAAAAAAAAAAAAGTGTGTTTTTCCGGTTACGTAGATTTCAAAACTAGGGTCAGTAGGCAGGCTTTTTTTTTTTTTTCAAGATGGCTGCCATAACCTATATTTAGACAGGAATAATTTCACAAAATATAATGAATTTCTTTGCAGGTCACCTGAGTTACCACCTTCTGATGAATCTGATGCAGCACGAGACACCTTTTAACATGAATTTTTCTGTAAATATAACAGCTCAATACACCATGAGAGAGCGAGAGAGCAGCCCCGCCCCTCTCTGCTCCCTGAGTGCAGCTCGTCGCCTTGGTAACGGTGCAGGGAAAAGACACAATATAACAAACAAAGAGGGCTTTTTCTCAGAGTTCCCTCTCCTCGAACAACGCTGATTTACACGGAAACGGAAGGAGCTATTCACAAAATTCTTTCACATTGAGTGCTACAAGGCTCCCATGAACACATTAATGTAATTTTTTTTGTCCCTAGTGTAAAAAATGTGGACACTAGAGCGAGTTAAAAACAAGTGACTTTTCTGATTTTGCAGTAAAAGCGCTGCCATGTTTATAATGTGAGTCTATGGGAGAGCGCGGCTGTCCTCTCCTCACTTTCAGGCTTCTCATTCAAAAACTGTAAATCCTATCGCTCAGGGAGACACTTGTCTTGATTCACACAATGTGTGACTACAACTTTTGAGAAAGTTGTGTGTGTAGAGTGAAAATTGTGGCTGAGAAAACAGTTTAAATGAGAAAGTTAGAGCTTTTTTTTTCAAGCTGCCTACACTCTAAACTCCTGAGCTCCACTGGTGTGTAACGCCATAGACACCCATTATAAAGCCTGAATCCGACGGCCCCGACACACTACTGCCTCCGCCGAGTGCGCGCACACGCCGCATGTCGGGGCCGCGGATGATCAACGAGTCGGCGGGGAATTTGTGGTTATTATCGGTACAAACAGCGCGAATCACAACTTAAATGAGTGCGGTTCAGTTTGACATTATTGTCAGTCCGTTAGATAAACATTTAATTTTATTAAAATCGAAAATTAATATTTAGAGCCTGTGGGCTACAAAAATAGTCATTAAAGTAGCCGGCTGGACTTAATTGTGTAGTCAGCTGTATGGCCGGCAGCCGGCGCTTGTGGAAAGCCCTGATTTTCCCAGTGAGTGACAAAAACTTCCAGTTCACGCGGTTGGGTTATATGTAAAAGTCGCGACTGGGAAAAAAACGAAAAAAAAGTTTAGGGTTGGGCGGTACGGATTAGGGTCGGTCGGGTAACCGGAAACACACACTTTTTTTGGCCCAAGTATGTGGTACAGACTCCAAACTTGTGGTCATTATCTCCAAACTTCTTAATATCTAGAACCTGTTAATATGCATTTTGAAAAATTATTTATTTCAAGGCCTCCCCCACTGCTTTCTGTCGCTCTGACTACGTCACTGTTGCTCTGATTGGTCAGAGCGTTGGCCTATACGCACAGAGACAGTTTGAAAGACAGCGGGTTGTTCCTCCCACACCCTTTGGAAATGTCTACGAGCGAGGCCAGACTAAGACTACGTTCACACTGCAGGCTGAAGTGACTCAAATCCGATTTTTTCGCCCATATGTGACCTGTATCCGATCTTTTATTGACAATATGAACGACACAGATCCGATTTTTTCAAATCCGACCCAGGCCGTTTGGATATGTGGTCCTAATTCCGATTCCTATCCGCTCTTTTCATATGCGACTTCAGTCTGAACCGCCAGGTCGCATTCATCCGACTTACACGTCATCAACAAGCCACAAACGTCACTATTCTGCGCTGAAGTAGGCGGCGGGTCTCTCAAAAAAAGTTACAACAAAAACCTTTGCCCTCTTCCTTCTCAACCTCCTCCTTAACATCAGGCTATTGTGCATGTTCTGGCTCCGTCGCAACAACAACTGCATCATCGCCAGGTACTCCATGCTGGCTACTGTCATACACAGGAAACTTTAGGTTACTTCCGTAAACACTGGCCATGCTCACTGCATGTGACGTCGTCGTATCCTGCAATGCGCATGCGGAACACTTTTAGGTCGCTTTTCGTTCCTACTGAGGATCACATACAAGTCGCATATATTTGTTAATGTGAACGACCTCACAAAAAAATCGGATTTCACAAAAAAATCGGAATTGAGCATTAAGCCTTGCAGTGTGAACATAGTGTCAATATTCACATTTAGTCTGGCTTGCCAGGCTAATTATTTATGGTTCATTTTCTAATTTAGTGGCTTTTTCGTGTTCTTGTTGCA
Source organism: Neoarius graeffei (assembly GCF_027579695.1). Lineage (NCBI taxonomy): Eukaryota > Metazoa > Chordata > Actinopteri > Siluriformes > Ariidae > Neoarius > Neoarius graeffei. The sequence continues at coordinate 56,150,158 of NC_083584.1, forward strand.
AATGCTGTTTTGCTTTTCTTGTTTTCTGCCTATTTATTCATTGTTTGTTTACATGTTCGAAATAAACTATCATCAGAATGCAAGAAACTAGCGCAAAAAAAAAAAAATATGTGGAGACATGATAAGGTTGGACAAGCCATTCATTGGAAGCTCTGTCAGAAGTTCAGTCTCCCAACCAAGGATAAGTGGTATGACCACACTCTGGAAGGGGTAATGGAAAATAATCCAGTGAAAGTACTATGGGACTTCAAGGTTTAAACAGACCATCGTCATGAACATAACAGACCTGATATTGTAGTATTGGAGAAGGAGGGGAGAATATGTAATGTAATCGACATAGCATACCCCTTTGACATGCGAGTGTTGGAAAAGGAACAGGAGAAAACTGAAAAATATAAAGACCTTAGAGAGATTGGGAAGATCTGGAACTGCAGGACAATAAATGTAGTACCAGTTGTTATTCGAGCATTTGGGACAATCACTAAGAACTTCAAGACCTCGATAAACAAAACTGGATTGAGTGACAGCACTGCATTGCTTCAGAAAGCTTGCTTACTGGGAACAGCAAAGATTTTAAGAAAGGCACGAGACACCTAAGGTGGTGTTTACATTAGACCGTATCAGCGGATCATCAGATTAACGTTTTTAAAACGATTAGTGTGCACACAGCAACACCAATACACGGATACGCTCGGCTCCGCAGGCATCCTGCGCTCCAAATCACTCCGCCCTGAACAGCGAGTGCCCTCTGGAGGGTGCGCACTCCGGCCTTGCGCAGCTCACAGAGCGCGCGAGTGAAGCGCACAAGCTGTGATTCGGGACTGAGCCGCTGTGTGTGTGATCTCAGTGCATGTCGGGCATGCGCGTCACTTACCACTTGCAAGTGGAAGGATGGCAAGCCTAAAGACAATCATAACTACACAATGGGCAGTATTTGCATCAGTATTTGCAGTATTTTCATACTTTTATACTCTTTAATGAAAGGTGATACAAGGCGGAAGTCCGCGCCGTTTTTCAGCAGTCGCGTCACATGACCAACGCCAGCGAATCAGGAAGGTGGATGTCACAGTGACGTTGTCCAATGACGACGCCAGCTAGAGCTCAGCACAGTGTATCCGCGTATTCTCAATGTTTACACAGCATCGGAGCTGACACGATCTGGATTGAATACGTGGACGCTGGCGGATTCCCGTTTCCCGGCGTTTCCAGGCGGTTTAATGTAAACGGACAGTGCATCCGCGAAGAAAACGAGACAGATACGGTCTAATGTAAACTTGGCCTAAGGCTATAGCTTGATGTCTAGATTACAAAAACTGCGTTAACAGCTTACCGTGTGAATTGCTGAATGAATAAATAAATAAATATTAGTGTTTATATTTTAAAAAAAAAAGGAAATAGGAATATTTTAAGCTGCTTATAAACCTTTAAACTTCAGCAGTAATTCAATTTATTGTTCAAAAGTTAAGCAACAAAAATATCCATTATCCATAACCACTTATCCATGTGCAGGGTCATGGGCAAGTTGGAGCCTATCCCAGCTGACTACGGGCAAAAGGCGGGGTACACCCTGGACAAGTCGCCAGGTCATCACAGGGCTGACACATAGACACAGACAACCATTCACACTCACATTCACACCTACGGTCAATTTAGAGTCACCAGTTAACCTAACCTGCATGTCTTTGGACTGTGGGGGAAACCGGAGCACCCGGAGGAAACCCACGCGGACACGGGGAGAACATGCAAACTCCACACAGAAAGGCCCTCGTCAGCCACTGAGCTCAAACCCAGAACCTTCTTGCTATGAGGCGACAGCGCTAACCACTACACCACCGTGCTGCCGCAAGAAAAACATAATATTGGAAAAAACAGACCATCATCTTTAGCTGCTAGGTTAGTTAGCTAAATGTATACACATTGTTTTGATCTTGATTTGTGTAAGCTGGTCATAAAAGTACCTTAGAACAAGTTAAGATGTCTCAAAAGTACTTGGGAGGTCTTGGAGAGCATGGACTCTTCCACTATGAAAAGACTGCAGTTTGGGTTCTGGGTTGCAGCCACTGATCCAACTCTTGTCACCGGCAATGATCCTCGACATGAAAGTTGGGTCATCCTGGATGGATGGAGATCCTCACAGATTTCGACACAGTGCTGCTTTTGCTCGGGAGTCAGGAGCCTAGGCATGAACTTAGCAGCGACCCTGTGCACGTTCAATTCGGACGCGAGAGTCGCCTGAACCGTTCCAAATGACATGCAGCAAATTTCTGTGATGGTGATCCGACAATACTGATGCACAATGTGCTCAATTCCTTGGACATTTTCAAAGGCTGTGCTTATGGACGGTCACCCTTACCTCTCCAATGTTCCAGCTAGTTTATTTTACCAAGGCGCCACACCCCGCTCTCAAATATCAGTGCCGTGCCCAAATTTATATGCACCCTCCTCGTAATCTTCCCAAACTTTCCAAGGGCGCAGCACATACGCATGTTCCGCCACAGAACAAAAATGTGCCCGAACAAGTGTTGCCAACTTGCAATGAAAGTAATACATGTTGACCAATCACAACACACTATTAGCACGGGGTCCTAGATCTGCGCTGTCGACCATGTTGTCTTGTTACAATAACGAGTCAGTCAGTGCGTTTACATGCACATAGAGAAAATCGAATTTCTGCCGTTGCTCGACTGAAATCGAAGTTCTAAATGCCATGGATACACCTTAGCTCGGCTGAAATCGAACCGAACTTGATTTCTCGTAATCGAGCTACACGACCTAGATTATGCGATTTTAGCCGAGCTACTTAGTGCATGTAAACCCTATCGAGCTACGTAGTCCAGCTACTTACTTCAGCACTGCCCCTTCCGGAAGTGACGAGTGACGAGACCACAAGCGGGAAACACAACAGCCTCGGTCGGCATGACAACGAATCATGACAATGGCATGAATCTTTCTTTTCTTTTTGTGGCATTGTTTGCACTGTTAAAATTTAGCTCACTTACTGTATCACCAAATACATCTGTACAGCTGTTGCATAGCTGTGAATTGTGTACATAAAGAAGTCACTGTATTTGTGTGTGTGTATATATATATGCAGGGGTGATAGCGTTCCGGCTATCCCTTTACTGTCTATCTGCGCATCTCAGAATGACACAGGACAATGGGCGAACTAGATTTTTTTTTTTTTCCCCCAGCGACGGTACGCCGGAAATCCGGCGCGGCGCCGGAACGCTATCACCCCTGTATATATATATATATATATCTCCAACATCTGAAGAATGTCAATAAAAACAAAACAATTGAACTTTTTGTGTGTTTATTAAGACATAAGTTAAATTGTAAGCAAAAAATGGACTTTAGAAAAATATACAATTGTGCAAAATAAGTTGTCTTACAAAACAGTGGTCTGCGCAGGACAGTTTGTAGCCATACAGTCTGTTAGAGCAAGCCTAACAGCTTGAGCACGGAACTTGTGAACACGGCAGTGTTGCCAGATACTGCTGACATTTTCCAGTCCAAAACATGTTCAAATCCGCCAAAATGCACTTAAAACCGCCCAATCTGGCAACACTGGTGATAACTTTGTTTATAGTCTTGAATAGCTCTTCATGACGACAACCGGAAGTGTACCAACACGATGGGGCGTGTAGCGCCACCTGTGGCTCGGGTGCACAACGTACCTCACACAATAGCTCGATTTCCTTGTGTGCATGTAGGATTGGATTTCTCTGGCACCCCTGGTGGGACCCTTTGCTCGATTACCGACAGTAGCTCGATTTGGATGTGCATGTAAACGCACTGAGTGAAGCAAGGTACGTTTGAAAAGAAGTGATGCCTACAAAATGCGCAAAAGAGAAAATAATTGATAAAAGCAGCAATGGGCTCACAAAACCCAGCATATCTGTTTGCCAGAATGTAAGTAGATCTAGAAGTTGAGGACTAAATAAATTCAGTCAAAAGTTAGGACCAATAGATCTAGACTCCAGCTATAGATCTATAGAAAAGCTAGTCACTAAAATTAACGTGCTAGACTAGAGCTAATCCTGGATGTGGGCAATTCCATGTAAATGTCAACCTCACCATGCAAAAATAAAGCAACATGTAATACATCAAAACCACTCCCAGAGATCTCACCTAGGCCTGTATTTTACAGATGTGAATAAGTTGAACCAATTTGTAACCAACCTAATATGTCACTGTCAGTCTTTCTTTCTTATAATGTAAACCCCAAGCTAAAATCAACTTTGATCATGTACAATTCTATATTATTGCCACAAGCCACAGAAATGTATGCTAAAATCCACAAAACAGCAAAACAATAGCCATCCTAAATATTATTTAAGAACTTTGATAGTTTTAGCTGATATTTAGAGAGTTTTTCAAAGGGTTATGGTGGTTAAATTGCTGATTTTCTAAACATATGCCATGTCTATTTCAGACGCGTCACATCCGTAACAGAATTTCGTCACATCCATAACGCTGACTTTTCCTTCCGAAACTCTGCATGAAATACAAAATATTTTAAACAAAGATTTTTTAATATTCACCTTGGACCCCTCTATCAAATGGATATCTCCATTTCGACATTAGGTTTACGATTTCACAGAGTTTGATAAAAATGTACAGCCACCCAAGAAAAGTGATACTTTTTCTGTCACATCCATAACGCATCTTTTATTGGCATTTTCTGGCATGCCCTAGATGTACTATGGGAATTGTTCTTGTTCTATCACTTCTCCAGTATGGTACAGCCTTAAAACATGCAACACCTGTTTAAATACTGGGAGACAATAAAACATGCACTGGGTTATTTGTTGCCATTTTGAGTTCAAGTGTCACGTCCATAACGCTGGAATTGCCCATTAATATAAATGATCAATTAACGTGAGTAATACATGCAACCCTTCTGTAGCAAACTCATTTACTCTGAACTTTCACATAAAATGAACCAAGTTTTTGTCTCCCACCTTTAATGACAATAAGTCAGTCAGTCTTAAAAAAAATAATCACTGAGCCACGCGTTCCTCTTCTCACCAGAGACAAACAATAAGTAATCAAGTCTGCAGTCAAGTTAACAATATACATTCATGTCATAAAACAAAGCCTTAGCAAGCTTCGCTTAGGTGTCGATCACTAACAATTACCGAGAACAATGATCAAAGGATCAATAAAATGACAAAATGACTGCTGCCATCATCTGTGATTTGCAGCACATGAATGAACTGAATGGTGAGGATTTAAAAAACATTGCGAGTCAGTGGGTGAACACTGACAACGATACACCGGTAACCATTTCATTTCTGCTGTGTTCACACTTATACTGGTACAAAAGTGGTATAACTGTATCGATACAAAGTATACCGGTACAGTTTAGTGCAGGGCTTTTCAAAGTGTGGGGTGCGCCTCCCCTAGGGGGTGCCAGAGTTCTTCAGGGGGGGCGCAACGTCAGGAAAAATACACCAGAATAAGTTACTATTGCGGACATTTAGCGAACTTCAGCTAGCTTTTGCCAGAGACAAAATGGATCGATTTTTAGTACCTAAAGCTCCAGTGAGTGAGGAGACAGAGTCTGGGCCAAGCAAAAAAAGAAGGAAGTATGACCACGATTATTTAAAGTTTGGATTTTCATGGACTGGATCTGAAGATGCTCCACTGCCACAGTGTGTTGTCTGCCAAGACACAGGCGCAGATAGAGGGTGGGACAGGTGGGATTCGTCCCACCCAGATTTAAATTCACCTCGTTCGGTCCCCCGCACTTATAGGGAGGAAAAAACGTCTATGCTGTCTTTCTTTGCATAAGGCAAACCTCACGGAAAAATCAAAAGACTAATTACCATTCGGTTTATTGAGGTGCACAGCAGTACATACATAGTTGCAACAACTCACATAAAACAAAACAAAGACTGATATTCGGTTGGTTGAGCTGCGCAGACTGCACAGGTTGCGAGCTCGAGCTTGGTTGCTATGGTTACCCACAACAAGTTTCTCGCACAACACATGTTGGGGGTGGGGGTGGTTTGCTGGCAGCTTTGCCCCCCCCAGTTCAAAAAACGTATCTGCGCCCCTGTGCCAAGAGGTGCTAGCTAATGATGCTATGAGATGTTTAAAATGTGTAAAACAAGATGTTTAAAAAAAAAAAACGTTTAAAATGTGTAAAAAAAGTTTTAATAAAGCTCATGTTTTAAATGTGTAAAAAAAGATGTTTTCAAAAAGCACAGATGTTTAAAATGTGTAAAAGAAAAAAGTGTACAACAACCATTTTTTTAAATACGAATGGAACATTAAGTATAGCAACAACAAAAATTGTAAGGGGGCGCTGTTGTTTATTTGCTCTCTGGGGGGGGGGCTGACTCTCTCACACTTTGAAAACCCCTGGTTTAGTGCATCTGTCCACACTAGCGAGAAATGTTTGCGGCTTTCTTTCACGGAAGTTGAAATGCGCGTGTGAGAAATGTTTCCGTGGTTACCAAGTAACTTCCTTCTGAGAATATGGCGGATGAAACAACGTGTGTGTGCTTTTTGTTGTCAGTGTACAGTCTGTATTTCTGGTGGTCATTTATTCAGTCAAATCGTATAAAACGCGCGAGGCAGTTGAGAAAGAAACAAAGAAAATGAATCTCCCTTTCTCCCTCTTCCCTTCTCTTCCCCTCCCTTTCTCCCTCTTTCCTTCTCTTCCCCTCCCTTTCTCCCTCTTTCCTTCTCTTCCCCTCTTCCTCCCCCCCCCCCCCTGTCCACACTAGCACACGTAGCGATTTTCTATGCTATGGAAAGTCCGCACTATAATGACAGGCGTACTAACACCTTCTGCGCGCTTCGACAGCGCATTGATACGGAGCTCAGATATCAATGCGCTGCCAAAGCGCGCAGAAGGTGTTAGTACGCCTGTCATTATAGTGCGGACTTTCCATAGCATAGAAAATCGCTACGTTTCAATTTGTGTAACTGAACTTGTTTCATGTCACTGGTCATATAAACCTATGTAAACAGGAAAAACGCGGAAGAGTTTGGTCGCATCTAACTACAGCCCCAAAAAAATACCATTGGCCATACTGAGCCTAGCTGCATTGCTAACAGGAGTGACAGCGCGTCTGACTGACTGGGAGGTCGCGCAAAGCTCGGACAGGTACGGAGCAGCTCGTCTCAATTCAGATAAGAGCATATTTCATTATGGAAGTACGGTGGACTGTTCCTTTAAGGTCGGTCCATATTGTAAAATACTGTGACCTCGGCCTTGAAAACACTGACCTCGACCCAGAGGCCTCGGTCACGGTATTTCACGATATGGACCTCCCAGGCGGTAAATAATATATAAAGTGTGAAGTGAATGAGAAGTATATTAGAGTGGTGCAAGACATGTAAAAGAACAATGAAACAGCAGTGAGGTGTGCAGTTGGAACGACTGAATGGTTCAAGGTGAAGGTGGGACTTCAAGGATCTGCTTTGAGTCCTTTCTTGTTTACCATAGTGATGAATAGCTTGACGGACGAAGTGAGGCAAGAGTCACCATGGAACATGATGTTTGCGGATGATATTGTGATGAAAGTAGAAAGGAGGCTGAGCTGGGTTTGGAGAGATGGAGGTATGCATTGGAACAAAGAAGAATGAAGGTGAGCAGGAGCAAAACAGAATACATGTGCATCAATGAGAATGGGGATGAGAGTGTAGTGAAGATGCAAGGAGTAGATGTAAAGAAAGTTGGTGAATTCAAGTACCTGGGGTCAACTGTGCAGGAAAATGGGGGCTGCGATAGTGATGTGAGAAAGAGAGTGCAGGCAGGGTGGAGCAGTTGGAGAAGGATTTCGGGAGTCATTTGTGATAGGAAAGTCCCAGCAAAAGTGAAAGGTAAGATGTATAAGACAGTAGTGAGACCAGCTGTGATGTATGGATTGGAGACCGTACCCTTAACGAAGAAACAGGAGGCAGAGTTGGAGGTGGCGGAGTTGAGGATGTTAAGGTTTGCGATGGGAGTGACAAGGTTGGACAGGATAAGGAACGAGCACATCAGAGGGACAGCACATGTGGAGAGCTTGGGAATGAAGCTAAGAGAGATGAGACTGAGATGACATGGGCACATCCTGAGAAGAGATGCAGAGCATGTGGGAAGGAGAATGTTGAGGATGGAGCTGCCAGGCACACGAAAACAAGGAAGGCCAAAGAGGAGATACATGGATGTGGTGAGAGAGGACACGAAAGTGGCAGGTGTGGTAGAGAAGGATGCAGAAGACAGGGAGCGATGGAGACGAAAGATCTGCTGTGGCGACCCCTAATCAGGAGCAGCCAAAAGAAGAATGAAAGAAATAAAATTGTACACCCCTACTCAATGATAGGGTTTTCTGTATGTAGACAATTTTCTACATTGTAGAACAATACTCAAGACATAACTATGAAATGACAAATGGAACATATATGGAATTATGTGGTAAACAAAATGGTGTTAAAAACTAAATGTTATATTTTAGAATCTTCAAAGTATTCAGTGTTTATCTTGATGACGTTTTGCACACTACTGACATTATCTTAACCAGCTTCATGCGGTAGTCACCTGGAACGCTTTTTAATTAACAGGTCTGCCTCGTCAAAAGTTAATTAGTGGACCAGTCTTTTGCGATCACAGGGAACCCAGTCGTAAGCACAAAGCAAAGTTTCTCAAACACTTGACAACAAAACTTGTACCTTTATTTCTTGAAGATAGATGGGGTTTTATCCAGCGCTTCTTTTTAATTTGCTTTTTTTAAAATAATGTGGGATTATTTACTAACACATTTTACACTCATCAGGAGTGCTACTTTTAGGCAGTGCCCAAATTGTATTTTTATTTTATATATATTACACACACTAAGCTTAAACTTGACAGTGGACCAATTAACAGCTTATTAAACAAGTGTGTGTGTGTGTGTGTGTACACACACACACGTAAGTATGGGGCCTGTCAGTCTTCTGGTATGTATGGGGTTAGTTGATTGGGCTCCTCTGCCAGTCATGCTGACAAGTGACAAATGAAATCTGGTCTTTTAATTCACAACAGTCTGACGACACAACCACTTCTCAAACTTCTTTTTGACATTTCACATGCTTAGATTTTCCAATTGCTTTGACAGACATGTGACAGCTGCCATCATTGCATGCATGTACAATGGCATACAAAAGTTTGGGCACCCTTACTGAAAATGTCTGTTACTGTGAATAGTTAACTGAGCAGAAGATGAACTGATCACCAAAAGGCATAAGGGCAATTCCATGTAAATGTCAACCTCACCATGCAAAAATAAAGCAACATGTAATACATCAAAACCACTCCCAGAGATATCACCTAGGCCTGTATTTTACAGATGTGAATAAGTTGAACCAATTTGTCACAAGAATTGTTCCCTTCGCCTTATTATGTCAGTCTTTCTTTCTTATAATGTAAACCCCAAGCTAAAATCAACTTTGATCATGTACAATTCTATATTATTGCCACAAGCCACAGAAATGTATGCTAAAATCCACAAGACAGCAAAACAATAGCCATCCTAAATATTATTTAAGAACTTTGATAGTTTTAGCTGATATTTAGAGAGTTTTTCAAAGGGTTATGGTGGTTAAATTGCTGATTTTCTAAACATATGCCATGTCTATTTCAGACGCGTCACATCCATAACGGAATTTCGTCACATCCATAACGCTGACTTTTCCTTCCTAAACTCTGCATGAAATACAAAATATTTTAAACAAAGATTTTTTAATATTCACCTTGGACCCCTCTATCAAATGGATCTCTCCATTTCGACATTAGGTTTACGATTTCACAGAGTTTGATAAAAATGTACAGTCACCCAAGAAAAGTGATATTTTTTCTGTCACATCCATAACGCATCTTTTATTGGCATTTTCTGGCATGCCCTAGATGTACTATGGGAATTGTTCTTGTTCTATCACTTCTCCAGTATGGTACAGCCTTAAAATATGCAACACCTGTTTAAATACTGGGGGACAATAAAACATGCACTGGGTCATTTGTTGCCATTTCGAGTTCAAGTGTCACGTCCATAACGCTGGAATTGCTCATAACAGGTAAAAGACAACACATTTTTTTTCAGTGTTTTCTGCAAGATTTGTTTTGTACAATTGAGTGAAAAAAGAAAAGGAACACCATGCGAAAGTTTGGGCACCCCAATACATTTGAGTTCTCAGGTAACTTTTACCAAGGTTCCAGACCTTAATTAGCTTATTGAGCTGTGGCTTGTTCAAATTCTTCATTAGGAAAGGTCAGATGATGCAGATTTCAAAGCTGTATAAATTCTCTGACTCCTCAAACTTGTCCCTAAAAATAACAGCCATGGGCTCCTCTAAGCAACTCCCTTGCATTCTGAATAATAAAATAATTGATGCTCACAAAGCAGGAGAAGCTACAAGAACGTAGCAAAGTGTTTTCAGGTAGCTGTTTCCTCAGATCGTAATGTTAAGACATGGCAGTTAACAGAAACAGTGGAGATCAAGGTGAGGTCTGGAAGATGAAGAAAACTTTCTGAAAGAACTGCTCGTTGGATTGCTAGAAAGGCAAATAAAAGCCGCTGTTTGACTGCAAAAGACCTTCAGAAAGATTTAGCAGACCCTGGAGTGGTGGTGCACTGTTCTACTGTGCAGTGACACCTGAACAAATATGACCTTCATGAGGGAGTCATCAGAAGAAAACCGTTCCTGCGTCATAGCCGCAAAATTCAGGGTCTGAAGTTTGCAAATGAACATCTAAATAAGCCTGATACATTTTGGAAACAAGTCCTGTGGACTGATGAAATCAAAATAGAACTTTTTGGCCACAATGTGCAAAGGTATGTTTGGAGAAAAAAGGGTGCCAAATTCCAGGAAAAGAACACCTCTCCGACTCTGAAGCATGGGTGTGGATCGATCATGCTTTGGGGTTGTGTTGCAGCCAGTGGCACAGGGCACATTTCATTGGTCGAGGGAAGCATGGATTCGAATAAATACCAGCAAATTCAGGAAGCAAACATCACACCATCTGTAAAAAAGTTGAAGTTAAAAAGAGGATGGGTCCGACAATAAGACGATGATCCAAAACACACCTCAAAATCTACAATGGAATACCTCAAGAGGCCCAAGCTGAAGGTTTTGCCCGGGCCCTCACAGTCCCCTGACCTAAACATCATTGAAAATCTGTGGATAGATCTCAAAAGAGCAGTGCATGCAAGACAGCCCAAGAAACTTGTAGAACTGGAAGCCTTTTGCAAGGACGAATGTGTGAAAATCCCCCAGGTAAGAACTGAAAGATTATTAGCTGGCTACAAAAGTATTTACAAGCTGTGATACTTGCCAAAGGGGGTGTTACTAGGTACTAACCATGCAGGGTGCCCAAACTTTTGCTTCGGACCCTTTTCCTTTTTTGTCATTTTGAAAACGTAAAAGATGAAAATAAAAAAAAATTGTTTTTGCTTAAAATATAAAGGGAATGAGTCATCTTTAAACTTTATGCCTTTCGGAGATCATTTCATCTTCAACTTGCTTAACTCTTCACAGTAACAGCAATTTTGACTGGGGTGCCCAAACTTTTGCATACCACTGTATATATGTAAAGTTAATGTTTATAATTATTGATCTCCCCCATACGTCATTTATATCTCGCATGCACAATCACTCATTTATGTCATCATGTCAAATACACCAAGTACAGGTAGCCGTCGACTTACGACCTATGTGACTTATGACCGATTGACTTTACGACCATCTGGTTATGACTGGCAAGTGTTTCCCAGCTGAGCTAGCCGAGCGTACGACAGTTTCCACCCCAGCTCCCAGCAGCATCTCTCGCCGCGTACAACAGTTTCCGCCCCAGCTCCAGGCACATGCGCAGTCTCTCTCGCGCACTCCGTCATACAGTTTCCGCCCCAGCTCCTGGTTTATGAAACGAGCAAATGCTCCCGCCAGCCCGAGCGCTGCAACAGCTGATGATGACGTAGACGACCCACAGCCCAGCACCAGTGATGCCAGCGGTCACTAAATTTTGTACTTTGCTATGTTTTACATTTGTATTTTGGTACGTCTCATCTCATTATCTCTAGCCGCTTTATCCTGTTCTACAGGGTCGCAGGCAAGCTGGATCCTATCCCAGCTGACTACGGGCGAAAGGCGGGGTACACCCTGGACAAGTCGCCAGGTCGTCACAGGGCTGACACATAGACACAGACAACCATTCACACTCACATTCACACCTACGGTCAATTTAGAGTCACCGGTTAACCTAACCTGCATGTCTTTGGACTGTGGGGGAAACCGGAGCACCCGGAGGAAACCCACGCGGACACGGGGAGAACATGCAAACTCCACACAGAAAGGCCCTCGCCAGCCACGGGGCTCGAACCCAGGACCTTCTTGCTGTGAGGCGACAGCGCTAACCACTACACCACCGTGCCACCCCATTTTGGTACGTTTCAAACTAAAATGTTTTCTGTTTTTCACACCTGTATTTCGTATTTTTTGTTTTGCACATATTAATCGAATTGTACTGTACGCAGTGTAGTATACAGTGTTTGACTTAAACCAAATAATGAGCCGAGGTAATGAAATAAGAAAACGTTGATAAAATAAGACTTTAAGACGATCACAGTATCATTACACATCACAATATACTTACGTTCATTTAACATAGGCCCACTTACGACCAGATCGGTTTACGACCGGTCAGTCTTAACCAAACGCAGTCGTAAGTCGACGACTACCTGTACAAGGACACCAAAGAAAAGAAAGCATGTGCATTCTAAAGTGAAGTTGAATAAAGAGAGATATTTTACAGTTCTGTGTATACAGCCTGTGAAAGATCAGCCAGGCAAAGCTTTCTGCACAGTGAAGATATTATTTTTAATAACTTATTGACAAGCTCTAGGCCTAATGCTTAAATTTCCCTTTATATTACTGGTTTGTCAAGAGATCCATGTACACTACTGTTCAAAAGTTTGGGGTCACTTTGAAATGTCGTTATTTTTGAAAGAAAAGCACTGTTCTTTTCAATGAAGATCACTTTAAACTAATCAGAAATGCACTCTATACATTGCTAATGTGGTAAATGACTATTCTAGCTGCAAATGTCTGGTTTTTGGTGCAATATCTCCATAGGTGTATAGAGGCCCATTTCCAGCAACTCTCACTCCAGTGTTCTAATGGTACAATGTGTTTGCTCATTGCCTCAGAAGGCTAATGGATGATTAGAAAACCCTTGTACAATCATGTTAGCACAGCTGAAAACAGTTGAGCTCTTTAGAGAAGCTATAAAACTGACCTTCCTTTGAGCAGATTGAGTTTCTGGAGCATCACATTTGTGGGGTCGATTAAATGCTCAAAATGGCCAGAAAAATGTCTTGACTATATTTTCTATTCATTTTACAACTTATGGTGGGAAATAAAAGTGTGACTTTTCATGGAAAACACAAAATTGTCTGGGTGACCCCAAACTTTTGAACGGTAGTGTATGTTGGAAATATCCCAGTGTTTTAATGTATCTAAAATCTAGATCTCCATCTGATAGACTCTAGTTTAAGCCTATAATCGTCGAATGTCTGGAATGATTGAAGACTAATGTGTGATTTATCAAATGTCAAGGTCGTTGCCTGTCAGAATAAACACTGCAGTCAGACACTAAGCATGTGTTGTTATTAGCTGTCAGCAGATACACCATCCACTGGCAAGTTTAATACTAATACAAATGCCATCAAAATAATCTACAATGCTGGAAAATTGCATAATTCAATGACATTAACAAAAAAAATTACATTTCTGCTGAAGACCCCTGGCATCACTTCAGAAATGGACCAATATTTGGAAGTTGGGACCTATGCTTACCTCAGCGTTCTAAAACAGAACCAGGTTTTAAATCTTCAGAAACAACAACGCGTTTTCATTTTTAAAATCCACTGCCTGCAAAACTTTGTCAGAAATGATTTAATATGATTATTAGCTCGCTGGAGCTGTGCAAAAAAGCAGCGGCCTTTTCTTCTCCAATGTTCGCTTAAGCAGCTACTGGGCGCGTTACCGCCACCACCTGGACTGGAGTTGAATTTCAGCGTGAAAGACGCCTCATCTCATCTCATTATCTCTAGCCGCTTTATCCTGTTCTACAGGGTCGCAGGCAAGCTGGAGCCTATCCCAGCTGACTACGGGCGAAAGGCGGGGTACACCCTGGACAAGTCGCCAGGTCATCACAGGGCTGATACATAGACACAGACAACCATTCACGCTCACATTCACACCTACGGTCAATTTAGAGTCACCAGTTAACCTAACCTGCATGTCTTTGGACTGTGGGGGAAACCGGAGCACCCGGAGGAAACCCACGCGGACACGGGGAGAACATGCAAACTCCGCACAGAAAGGCCCTCGCCGGCCACAGGGCTCGAACCCGGATCTTCTTGCTGTGAGGCGACAGCGCTAACCACTACACCACCGTGCCGCCCCTTGTTTTAATCTCATCTCATTATCTCTAGCCGCTTTATCCTTCTACAGGGTCACAGGCAAGCTGGAGCCTATCCCAGCTGACTACGGGCGAAAGGCGGGGTACACCCTGGACAAGTCGCCAGGTCATCACAGGGCTGACACATAGACACAGACAACCATTCACACTCACATTCACACCTACGGTCAATTTAGAGTCACCAGTTAACCTAACCTGCATGTCTTTGGACTGTGGGGGAAACCGGAGCACCCGGAGGAAACCCACGCGGACACGGGGAGAACATGCAAACTCCACACAGAAAGGCCCTCGCCGGCCACGGGGCTCGAACCCGGATCTTCTTGCTGTGAGGCGACAGCGCTAACCACTACACCACCGTGCCGCCCCTTGTTTTAATCTCATCTCATTATCTCTAGCCGCTTTATCCTTCTACAGGGTCACAGGCAAGCTGGAGCCTATCCCAGCTGACTACGGGCGAAAGGCGGGGTACACCCTGGACAAGTCGCCAGGTCATCACAGGGCTGACACATAGACACAGACAACCATTCACACTCACATTCACACCTACGGTCAATTTAGAGTCACCAGTTAACCTAACCTGCATGTCTTTGGACTGTGGGGGAAACCGGAGCACCCGGAGGAAACCCACGCGGACACGGGGAGAACATGCAAACTCCACACAGAAAGGCCCTCGCCGGCCATGGGGCTCGAACCCAGGACCTTCTTGCTGTGAGGCGACAGCGCTAACCACTACACCACCGTGCCGCCCCGTTTTGTCTCATATCTAGGATTTATTTGCTACAAAATTAAAAAAAAAAAAAAAAAAGCTGGGTGAATCTCTAAGTGTGGTGATTCCATAATTTTTGCTAGGGGCTGTACACTCATTATGGGCATGAACGTGATGGCAATACTGGCCTTTCAAGGGCTTCTTCTGTGGAAGAATGATTGTACCACATTTGTCTTTAACAGAAAAAACAAGAATTTAATGCACAAGTTTTAATTTATTGTGGGTTTTCTGAAATCAACACATGGTCAAAATTATACCTACAGGGTCATAAATATGCATACAGCATACCTAATATTTGATTAAATATCACCTTGGACAGACACTTTTTGTAGACATCAACAAGATTTTGACAGGATTCTGATTGGATAGGGGCTCCTAATTAGCGCAACAGAAAAGCATTCACCCTAGCATCTGGATATCAAGTAGGGTAACATCACTAGTATGATTCTGGGAGATGAGCTTTATGATAATCTTCAGAGTTGCAGTGGTAATGCAGTTGAGTGAGCAATAGGGTTGGTGGATTCCTGCAAATCACGCACTAGCACCTCAGGGCAGAAATGGCAGAGAACCAAGAACAAATCTGGTATCTTCAGCTCCATCTTTTATAGTCTTTTTGTGTTCACCCTATTTGTCCAGGCTTGTCTTCAGTGCATAAAAAGTTTTTACCATCTCCCCTACTCCCCTGATATAAAAGTTAAAATTTCATGAAACTTCATAGACTTCATCAGAATCACATTCCTTGGAAGCGCCTCAAATTTTGTGACATTCTGTCAATAAGTGGCAGTATAACTGAAGAATTGCAATATCTTAAGACATTTAAAATTGTGTGCTCGTACCCGGCCACTTATGCTGTTGGAGATGTTGAACCACTTCCACCATTGTCTGTGACTTCTGCAATTCTGCTTGGATCCCAACAACTGCCACTTGTACTTGCCACATATATTTTACCAACTTTGGATAATTTTCTGTGGACTCTACCCCTTAATTAAATGTACATATAAACACAGTTATGCACAACTAGTTTAGTATATAAGTAACTTTATTCATATTTATTCCCAGCAAATTACATTTATGCAGATGTGAACATACAGTCCACTATCAAGAATATAGAAATATGAAATAAAATAATATTGCTGTTTTATGTTTTCTAATAGCAAATAAATGTGAAAGCAAAAATGCTAGAGCCAAACACAAAGCTTAAGTGAAAGGTACGTGTGTCAGGGTCTCCTTGTTCTCATCACTAGTGTGCTCAAGGTTTGTTTATTTGACCAGCAAAAAGAATGGTTCCTGGGAAAAAAAAAAAAAAAAGTTGACATGCAAAAATGTCACTTTTACTATAAATCAGTTACATGCAGGTTGTCTGAATAACTGTAAACATGACTATAACATCCAAGCATAAAGGCCATACATGTGTAAATATATACATGATTAAAAAGTGGAGGACAAAGGTGTGCTGTCTTGTGTATACAAAATACCTGTAGGATTGTGTCTGATAATGAACAAGAATGGTCTATCAACAATCACCAGTGGAGGAGACGACCTGGCCATCAGTATTGCAGCTACAGGGAAAAAAGAATAGAAAAGAAAAGAAATGAAAGAAAGATTTCGCAGATAGCATGTGCTAGTTACATTTATTACTCATAAGTACTTTTTTGCCACACTATACATTCACGTGAACTACTGCACAAAGTTTTATCATTTGTCTCCCAGCATTATGAACTTTGGATCACTGTCAGACCCCACAGAACCTGATCAGGCAACTGAATGCTTAGAATCAACTTTCCACTATACCCAAGATAATGTAGCTCCACTTTAAGGAAAAATAATGAGAAAAAGCTAGCACCCTGGTATCATGATTAATATTATACTATACCCTGGTATAATGACGCACCTTAAAACAGATCACTTGAAAATTAGAAGGTAAATGACAAACTGAATTGGTAAGATTCCAATTAGCATGGAAGGAGAGCCTCCTGAAGTATAGAAAAGCTCTAGCCTGGGCCCGCCCATCCTAAGCGTGACGCAACACGAGGGCCTGTTGCGAGCTTAGTCTGGCCAGGCAAGCTATCTACAGCTCTTCCAAGCTCCCGAAAAATCGGGAGCCAATCAACTTTGAGCATCTCCAACGGCCCTGGGTAGAGGTGTGTTCAAGGCAGTGACGTAGTAGAACTGTGACCGGAAGCCATAGATTGTTTACAGAATCTATGCCGGAAGCGCTTCATTCACTAGAAACATTACGAACATGGAGCAGCGGCAAGCCTTTGACACAGCAGTAGATGCTGTATTGAAAGCATTCAACGGGAAGTTCTCATTGAAAACGGAGCAAAGAGCAGCCCTGGAGGTATTTATCTTCTTCCTGTTACTCAAGCAGTTTCCGTCGCGTCACATACGTCAGAGGAAAGAGTGATGTGATTGGTTTAAGCTTCGTCACAGCCTTTTCTGGCTTCGACCAGTAGCAAACTGAGGCATTTCAGGGAGGCGGGTAAACCACGCGCTTTGGGAAACGGTTGGGCTTAATATCTTTGCCAGACCAAATGCTTGCAGAGCTTTGAAGTCGCATTAGCCAGACTAGAAAAGCTCTTAGTGCTGCTAGATCAACGTATTTCTCCACCCTAATACAGGATAATAAAAATCATCCAAGATTCTTATTTAATACTGTAGCAAAATCAACTAGGAATAAGATCGAACTAATTTCACTAATACGGTTACCAGAGGACTAGCCCCCCCCACTGTAACCCTAGCTGTATAGGTGAAAGACCGAGGGCTATCGAAACAGAGATTGGCACCACACCCATACGCCTCAAAGAGAATTTCACTAGTATCCTCATCAAAATCTTCAACTCATGTACTAGATCCCTTACCTACACATCTTCAAAGAGTTACCAGAAGCAATTGAACCTCTTCTATAAAATTAATCATTTCTTCCCTGAGCACTGGCTACAGTGGTGCCTGAAAGTTTGTGAACCCTTTAGAATTTTCTATATTTCTGCATAAATATGACCTAAAACATCATCAGACTTTCGCACAAGTCCTAAAAGTAGATAAAGAGAACCCAGTTAAACAAATGAGACAAAAATATTATACTTGGTCATTTATTTATTGAGGAAAATGAGCCAATATTACATATCTGTGAGTGGCAAAAGTATGTGAACCTCTAGGATTAGCAGTTCATTTGAAGATGAAATTAGAGTCAGGTGTTTTCAATCAATGGGATGACAATCAGGTGTGAGTGGGCACCCTGTTTTATTTAAAGAACAGGGATCTATCAAAGTCTGATCTTCACAACACATGTTTGTAGAAGTGTATCATGGCACGAACAAAGGAGATTTCTGAGGACCTCAGAAAAAGCGCTGTTGATGCTCATCAGGCTGGAAAAGGTTACAAAACCATCTCTAAAGAGTTTGGACTCCACCAATCCACAGTCAGACAGATTGTGTACAAATGGAGGAAATTCAAGACCATTGTTACCCTCCCCAGGAGTGGTCAACCAACAAAGATCACTCCAAGAGCAAGGCGTGTAATAGTCGGCGAGGTCACAAAGGACCCCAGGGTAACTTCTAAGCAACTGAAGGCCTCTCTCACATTGGCTAATGTTAATGTTCATGAGTCCACCATCAGGAGAACACTGAACAACAATGGTGTGCATGGCAGGGTTGCAAGGAGAAAACCACTGCTCTCCAAAAAGAACGTTGCTGCTCATCTGCAGTTTGCTAAAGATCACGTGGACAAGCCAGAAGGCTATTGGAAAAATGTTTTGTGGACGGATGAGACCAAAATAGAACTTTTTGGTTTAAATGAGAAGCGTTATGTTTGGAGAAAGGAAAACATTGCATTCCAGCATAAGAACCTTATCCCATCTGTGAAACATGGTGGTGGTAGTATCATGGTTTGGGCCTGTTTTGCTGCATCTGGGCCAGGATGGCTAGAACAATGAATTCTGAATTATACCAGCGAATTCTAAAGGAAAATGTCAGGACATCTGTCTATGAACTGAATCTCAAGAGAAGGTGGGTCATGCAGCAAGACAACGACCCTAAGCACACAAGTCGTTCTACCAAAGAATGGTTAAAGAAGAATAAAGTTAATGGTTTGGAATGGCCAAGTCAAAGTCCTGACCTTAATCCAATGGAAATGTTGTGGAAGGACCTGAAGCGAGCAGTTCATGTGAGGAAACCCACCAACATCCCAGAGTTGAAGCTGTTCTGTACGGAGGAATGGGCTAAAATTCCTCCAAGCCGGTGTGCAGGACTGATCAACAGTTACCGGAAACGTTTAGTTGCAGTTATTGCTGCACAAGGGGTCACACCAGATACTGAAAGCAAAGGTTCACATACTTTTGCCACTCACAGATATGTAATATTGGATCATTTTCCTCAATAAATAAATGAACAAGTATAATATTTTTGTCTCATTTGTTTAACTGGGTTCTCTTTATCTACTTTTAGGACTTGTGTGAAAATCTGATGATGTTTTAGATCATATTTATGCAAAAATATAGAAAATTCCAAAGGGTTCACAAACTTTCAAGCACCACTGTACGTACTCAAATACTTCACTCACTCTTGTGGCAAATCCCTACAGCCATGTTCCAAAATTTAGCAGAAAACCTTCCCAGAAGAGTGGAAGTTTTTATAACAGTAAAGAGGCAACTCAATCAGAATTAGGATGTTCAAAAAGCACGAGTGTTATTGTCCGGTGTCCATAAACTTTTGGCTATATAGTGTATGTCTACAGTCTTATTTAGAGTCACATCTGGATCTCTAAATAGCCTAGCTCTCACTTGGTCAGTATTTGTAGTCTACAGTCCACTATGTTGTCGATATATACCACATTTGTTTAAATGTACTTGATTTACATGATTGCCTGCGAGGTTTCAGACCAGGTTCATTGACAGATTAGGAAAGCAAGTACACTCATCAGACACACCAATGATTTCTGCTTCCTTCCAAGCTTTATTTTTCTTCATAATGTTTCTATACACATTTAATAGGAGGTCGTATATGACACAACAAGATGAAAATACTGTCATGTTCTATTTCCATTTTGTGTGTCAAACAATAAATATAAACTAACTGCAGGTTGAAACTAATGTTGTGAGTGGGGAAGTAATAAAACTTTGGGCCACACCCACCACAGGATTGACCGTTTAAACAAAATGTTTAACTTTGTCATCTTACTGCATCATATGATATATCAAGCTGTGAAATGTCAACACACTTACAAGTTGCAGCAGCTGCTTTAGTTCCATCCTCATTAACCTCTATCTTGATTTTCTGTAGAGCCTCGGAGAGATGAATGGGTTCTGAACCTGGAAAAAACACCATTTAACAACTACTATGTATTATCATTAAAGGAGACGCATACTTTATCTCATCTCATCTCATTATCTCTAGCCGCTTTATCCTTCTACAGGGTCACAGGCAAGCTGGAGCCTATCCCAGCTGACTACGGGTGAAAGGCGGGGTACACCCTGGACAAGTCGCCAGGTCATCACAGGGCTGACACATAGACACAGACAACCATTCACACTCACATTCACACCTACGGTCAATTTAGAGTCACCAGTTAACCTAACCTGCATGTCTTTGGACTGTGGGGGAAACCGGAGCACCCGGAGGAAACCCACGCGGACACGGGAAGAACATGCAAACTCCACACAGAAAGGCCCTCACCGGCCCCGGGGCTCGAACCCAGGACCTTCTTGCTGTGAGGCGACAGCGCTAACCACTACACCACCGTGCCGCCCACGCATACTTTATGTGCATAATATTCACCATGTACCATGACAACACATTCCTTATTTCACGAATCACAAATCTACCTGAATGAGGAAATTAAAATACAGTGAACATATTCAGATTTATTTAGTCTGATTTAAATTTATCCATCATAAAATCAGAGGATGCCAAGTATAACATAATTAAACATGGTTTATGGGCAAACCATATTTTCACTTGCTGAGATGTTATTTTTTGAAGTCTTCTTCCCTTGTTCAACTTGAAATAAATTAGTACACTCTGGGTAAACACATCCAGTGTAAATAGATCACAGTGACAGATACATAGTCCTGGATCAATTACTACTTCTGCTGCTGCTTCTTCTTCTTCATCATCTTCTTCTTTTCCCCATAGCTACCCAGATAGCAAATGATGTTATTTCAATGTTGATATTTGGTCAAGATGGTTGATTTACAGTTATAGTTGAACACTGATGGTGGATCAACCATTAATCAACCACTGATAAAATAAAAAGTTGAAAAAATGTGTTCGAATCAATGCAATGGTTGAAGGAAACATTTGATCAATGTTGAATATATGTTGATTTTGTTGTCATCATACACTGCACCACTGGACGGGAGCCTGGGGTGCACTCTGGGTGAGACCATTTTGTGGGAGGGGGGGTTTCCTATATTTCATTGAATTTCATTTATTTAATTTAGAATTTTAATAGAGCACAAGGAACTATGAAGAATAGATTATTATTTATGGTTATGTGCAAATCTGGGGCGGCACGGTGGTGTAGTGGTTAGCGCTGTCGCCTCACAGCAAGAAGGTCCTGGGTTCGAACCCCGGGTCCGGCGAGGGCCTTTCTGTGTGGAGTTTGCATGTTCTCCCCGTGTCCGCGTGGGTTTCCTCCGGGTGCTCCGGTTTCCCCCACAGTCCAAAGACATGCAGGTTAGGTTAACTGGTGACTCTAAATTGACCGTAGGTGTGAATGCGAGTGTGAATGGTTGTCTGTGTCTATGTGTCAGCCCTGTGATGACCTGGCGACTTGTCCAGGGTGTACCCTGCCTTTCGCCCGTAGTCAGCTGGGATAGGCTCCAGCTTGCCTGCGACCCTGTAGAAGGATAAAGCGGCTAGAGATAATGAGATGAGATGTGCAAATCTTGTGTGTGCAACATGTAAGGAAAAAACGAACAGAAAAACAAACATCTCCGTTTTCTCCCGTACCGGCCGCTATTTGGAATGGTCCAAATAACCGTCTCTCAGAAGAACTTTCAGAAGAGCTCGAGCTCCGTTGACCCCTTGGCGTGTCGGGGGAAAGAAAAGGAACTAGATGTAAGTGAACTTGATATTCCTAAATTGCTGTTTTGTAAAAGTAAGAGGTGATTTGTAGTATTTGCTGTCTGCAAAACGTTCTATCATGAGCACTGACATAAATGTTGCCTCTGCTTCTCCCACAGCCTCCACTTCAGGATTGAAGTCTTTTTTTTTTCTGTTGTTACTGACACAATAAAACAACAATAACAAACAATCCCTCTTCTGTTATTTCATTCAGTAATTGACAAATATGTATGTATGAATGTATGTGGTTGTATGCAGTGTTTGATCTGTCTGTGTAGGCTGATAGACACCCATGAAGTAACTCTGAATGAATAATAAAAGTAATTATACTCTATTAGCATATGTACCTTTTAGATAATGGTCAAACAGATATCGATTCAGTGTCATGACATGTCGATTTCCATTTAGATGATGGTTGAATCACCACTGATTCAGTACATTATTTCAACATGAAATCAACGGAAATTTAAATGTAAGTTTCTATTTAGATGATTGTTGAATCACCATTGATTCAATATATTATCTCATCTCATTATCTCTAGCCGCTTTATCCTTCTACAGGGTCGCAGGCAAGCTGGAGCCTATCCCAGCTGACTACGGGTGAAAGGCGGGGTACACCCTGGACAAGTCGCCAGGTCATCACAGGGCTGACACATAGACACAGACAACCATTCACACTCACATTCACACCTACGGTCAATTTAGAGTCACCAGTTAACCTAACCTGCATGTCTTTGGACTGTGGGGGAAACCGGAGCACCCGGAGGAAACCCACGCGGACACGGGGAGAACATGCAAACTCCACACAGAAAGGCCCTCGCCGGCCACGGGGCTCGAACCCGGACCTTCTTGCTGTGAGGCGACAGCGCTAACCACTACACCACCGTGCCGCCCTCAGTATATTATTTCAACATGAAATCAATGGAAATTTAAATGTAAGTTTCTATTTAGATGATGGTTGAATCACTATTGATTCAATGCTGATAGGGTTGAAAATTCAACGTTGATTCAACCCAAATTCAAGGGGACACTTTCAATATCATTTCAACATTATTTCAATGTTTTCTGCCAAACGCTATTTCAATGTTGATTCAACTGATTTTTGCTATCTGGGTAGCAAGGGCTGTAGGGGCACCAATGATGACATTTTAACAGTCCATCATAGGTGTGTCTAGGGCAGTTAAACTTGGTGGAACCCATCCCTCACCAAGCTTGATCAATGGACAATTAGCCAATTACCCTAACTGCATGTCTTTGGACTGTGGGGGATCAATTACATAGGACTAATTATAGTTGTAATGGTGTTATGTAATAAAACTAACATTTCTGGAAAAAAGAACAAAAATATTTAGCAATAGTTGTCACTCACTGAGGTGTCGAAAGTCAGCTTTTCCTTTAATAAAAACGTCTGATATACCCAGAGCAACCAAAGGCCCCTTCAGATCTATCTCATTCTCTGCTGTGAACCTATCCACAGAAAGACATAAAAGACAGAGAAACATAAAAGCATGAGAGCAGGGCATAAAGAGTAAGAGAAACAGAAAAGGACATCAAGAAAAAAAAGAAAAAAAAACAGGCAACCATTAAATGGAAATATACTGGCTGTTATTTTTAATATTTGGATTTAGTACATGATAGTATTGGTGTACTGTGCTACACTTCATGGCCCTCATCAATCTAGCGTAGAAACCAATGCAGCTCCAAGTATAGAAATCATTGTATGACAGAGTTCATGTGTGATTCATCAAACGTTTGTATCTTGCCAATCACAGCATAAGAAGCGCATTCAGAAATGTGGAGCAAATAAAGCCAAAAAATTTAAAATAAAATAAATGTGGAGGCTGAAATCTATCCATCCATCCATTATCTGTAACCGCTTATCCTGTGCAGGGTCGCGGGCAAGCTGGAGCCTATCCCAGCTGACTACGGGCGAAAGGCGGGGTACACCCTGGACAAGTCGTCAGGTCATCACAGGGCTGACACATAGACACAGACAACCATTCACACTCACATTCACACCTACGCTCAATTTAGAGTCACCAGTTAACCTAACCTGCATGTATTTGGACTGTGGGGGAAACCAGAGCACCCGGAGGAAACCCACGCGGACACGGGGAGAACATGCAAACTCCGCACAGAAAGGCCTCCGTTGGCCACTGGGCTCGACCCCAGAACCTTCTTGCTATGAGGTGACAGTGCTAACCACGACACCACTGTGCTGCCTGGTTGAAATCTATCATCATTTACAACCCCGATTCCAAAAAAGTTGGGACAAAGTACAAATTGTAAATAAAAACGGAATGCAATAATTTACAAATCTCAAAAAACTGATATTGTATTCACAATAGAACATAGACAACATATCAAATGTCAAAAGTGAGACATTTTTAAATTTCATGCCAAATATTGGCTCATTTGAAATTTCATGACAGCAACACATCTCAAAAAAGTTGGGACAGGGGCAATAAGAGGCTGGAAAAGTTAAAGGTACAAAAAAGGAACAGCTGGAGGACCAAATTGCAACTCATTAGGTCAATTGGCAATAGGTCATTAACATGACTGAGTATAAAAAGAGCATCTGGGAGTGGCAGCGGCTCTCAGAAGTAAAGATGGGAAGAGGATCACCAATCCCCCTAATTCTGCGCCGACAAATAGTGGAGCAATATCGGAAAGGAGTTTGACAGTGGAAAATTGCAAAGAGTTTGAACATATCATCATCTACAGTGCATAATATCATCAAAAGAGTCAGAGAATCTGGAAGAATCTCTGTGCGTAAGGGTCAACGCCGGAAAACCATACTGGGTGCCCGTGATCTTCGGGCCCTTAGACGGCACTGCATCACATACAGGCATGCTTCTGTATTGGAAATCACAAAATGGGCTCAGGAATATTTCCAGAGAACATTATCTGTGTACACAATTCACCGTACCATCCACCGTTGCCAGCTAAAACTCTATAGTTCAAAGAAGAAGCCGTATCTAAACATGATCCAGAAGCGCACACGCCTTCTTTGGGCCAAGGCTCATTTAAAATGGACTGTGGCAAAGTGGAAAACTGTCCTGTGGTCAGACGAATCAAAATTTGAAGTTCTTTATGGAAATCAGGGATGCCGTGTCATTCGGACTAAAGAGGAGAAGGACGACCCAAGTTGTTATCAGCGCTCAGTTCAGAAGCCTGCATCTCTGATGGTATGGGGTTGCATTAGTGCGTGTGGCATGGGCAGCTTACACATCTGGAAAGACACCATCAATGCTGAAAGGTATATCCAGGTTCTAGAGCAACATATGCTCCCATCCAGACGACGTCTCTTTCAGGGAAAACCTTGCATTTTCCAACATGACAATGCCAAACCACATACTGCATCAATTACAGTATCATGGCTGCGTAGAAGAAGGGTCCGGGTACTGAACTGGCCAGCCTGCAGTCCAGATCTTTCACCCATAGAAAACATTTGGCGCATCATAAAACGGAAGATACGACAAAAAAGACCTAAGACAGTTGAGCAACTAGAATCCTACATTAGACAAGAATGGGTTAACATTCCTATCCCTAAACTTGAGCAACTTGTCTCCTCAGTCCCCAGACGTTTACAGACTGTTGTAAAGAGAAAAGGGGATGTCTCACAGTGGTAAACATGGCCTTGTCCCAACTTTTTTGAGATGTGTTGTTGTCATGAAATTTAAAATCACCTAATTTTTCTCTTTAAATGATACATTTTCTCAGTTTAAACATTTGATATGTCATCTATGTTCTATTCTGAATAAAATATGGAATTTTGAAACTTCCACATCATTGCATTCCATTTTTATTTAAAATTTGTACTTTGTCCCAACTTTTTTGGAATCGGGGTTGTAAATATCATCCTCCAAAATATTCTCGGTTTAGAGGCCGTGCCCCTTGACTTTACGACATGGAGAGGCGTAACACAGCCAAGAATAGAAACTTCTCTGCCCTCAAAAGAGAAACTCTAATGCCAGAAGTTCAACTTGAATTACTTACTTCTATTTGGCAGCCTGAAAAGTAGCATCATAGGAAGTCAGAAAAATGCTGTCTGGAAAGAAATCACTGCTGTAGTCAACAATGTTGCCATTGACAATAAAAATCCAACTGATGTATGAATAATTTATGGCCTAAAGGTTAAAGATGCGGGTTTAGGACCAAAAGTTTGTTGGTTTGATTCCCTGAAAAATTTGTGGGTGAATGAACAATGCTATTCATCACTCTGCATTCACGAGTGAAGTGTCCTTCAGCAAGGCACCAAACCCCAACTGCTCTGGGTATGTGTGTGGGCTCAATGCTCGTGTGTGTGTATGTGTGTATGTGCGTGCATGCGTGTTCACTGCTTTGGATGGGTTAAATGCAGAGCCTAATTTCCCCTCTCGGATTAATACAGTATCTAAAATTTATATTATATATAAATTGACAGTTATAATATATACTATAATATACTGTATACAGTTGTGGAATTTCTTTATTTCCTCATTTTTATGATTTTTCAGATCAGTCAAAGCCAGATACCAGCTGTGTTCATCCTTTAGCTGGACAAACTGGCCTGGATCCCCACAGAACCAGACAACTGTGAGCTGTGACAAAGAGAGTGCCTGTCCTCTGCCCCATGATGACACACCACCACCTTGGATGCCTTACGAGATGAAAGGTACTTAATAGCCACTCGTCACTCTGCATAAAAGAATCCCTGCTCTTAAAAAATATTTTTAAAAAAAAACCTCTCGCTTCTTACAGATGCATAGATGTCTTCTAACAGAGCCAGATGTGCCATTGCTGAGATTTAATGACTGGCAAAACTCTTGTTTAAACAGGTGACTGTGGCAGCAGGGGCATGATCAAGTGTCAGCTGTGGGCAGCGAGGAGACAGGTCGAACCAACAGGTAACATGTAATGAGTTTCGCCTGTGTTTGAGTACTGGCATTTTACTTGTGTGTCTTTTGTGTTCTTTCAAAAAGAAGCCAGTAACTAGAGAGAGCTTAACTACACAGTGCTGTGTGTACCGTATGTGCACATGTGTGCAAAAGAGAGTGAAATAAAGTTGCTGAAAAGTGATCTTTAAATTAAAAATCAAACACACCTTGAGTTTTCAAGCCTGCCTCCCATTTCCTCATTTCCCAAGAGCCTCGAGAGTGTTGCAGTGACTGACTAAGCATCTAACCTATCACACTGCAAATCGGTCAGCCTACTCATTGCTATTAATTACTTAATTTTAATTGCTTGTGATTGTCAACAGTAGCAAGTTGGCTATCTCAGAATGAAAGAGAACTTAGACCCCGTCCACATGTAGCCGGGTATCTGCTAAATCGAAGATATTTTTCTACGTTTTGGCCTGTCATCCACATGAAAACACATCAAAAACGAATATTTAAAAAAACTCCAGGCAAAGTGAAGATTTTTGAAAACTCCGTGTATGCCTTTTCGTGTAGACAGAGATAACCGGAGTTTTGCGTTTTAGAACGTCACAATCTGCGCCAAAAAAATGACAACAAATCTGCCCTGACGTCAAACGTGCGACCTTTGTTTACTGCAGAAGCCAGATTAAGCATGGACAAAGAGTAATGGATCGGAGTAGTGCCTTGAAAGCGTTAATTATTGTGCAGGTGCTATTTACATGTTTAATTTTAGAAGCCCAACTACTGACAAGATTCCCAATCAACGTTTTCTTGCGTCTTTTGAAGTTTATACTCCAAAATTGTGTTTAGAAGCAATTCTGTCTCCGAGTCTGTCCAGACGAACGAGCTTGGCGTCATGTTTTATGTTTAGGCGGAAGTGACGCCAACAGAGGGCTATTCTGATGTGATTAGGGGGTAGGATTTGGGGAAATCCTAACCGTGCTGGCTGGAAGTGGGTGGACGCATTGGGTGGAGTTAGCGAAAGTGGGTGGACGTCACGTGATGTCGTTAAGCAGCGCAAACAGTGACATCAGTGAGCTTTTAATCGGTAGTCTCACAACCTGAATACTAAACAATAAACATGGAGGACATGGAGTCGTTAGTGTTGCTGGTCTTGGTGTTGTGGCTTGTTGTCACCGACAACGCCAACAGATACTGGCAAGAGCGTATAGATGAGGCGAGGCACATAAGGCTTCAGAAATTCTCGTAATTCGTAATTCTTCTTCTTCCGGGTTTACGGTGTTTACAGATCGCAGCGTGCTCGCGGGGCGTGTGTGGGCATGTGAGGACACTCCTCCTCACCAATCAGTGCACAGGGGAGTGTCTGCTCACGCCCCCAGCCTCACTCGGCTCGCTTTGGCTCGCTTCAGCCCCACTCCAAAACGGTGCGAGTTTTAGGGGCTAAGCAGGGCTGAAGCGAGCTGAGTCGTGCTGGTTTT
The DNA here is from genome assembly GCF_027579695.1 of Neoarius graeffei. Lineage (NCBI taxonomy): Eukaryota > Metazoa > Chordata > Actinopteri > Siluriformes > Ariidae > Neoarius > Neoarius graeffei. The sequence goes on from NC_083584.1 coordinate 56,178,783, forward strand.
TGGTAGTTGAAACGCGAGCCGTGTCGGGCTGAAGTGAGCTGAAAAAGGGTAGTGGAAAAGGGCCAATAGTACGCCTTTACAAAATACATTTTGCTATAAACTACATATTTTTAAGTGATGAACATGTGGCTGCATATGGTTGGATGCCAGTTGGAATACATGGTCTAATAATTCACTTAGCCAAATTTATTGTGCTGCACCGTACGTCTGTGCTGACTCAAAAACTTGGGTACATGAGATGAGACTTCACCTGAGAACTGATTGTAGCTTCCGCTCATGTCCATTTTGATAAATGCCGAGTTTTGCATGGAAATGATGTTTCATAAATATGGGTCAATATTCCTAAACACAACAAAAGTTTGAATACATTGTTTTACATGTGAAAATCATTTCTCACTTTGGCAGCAGGAGACGGATCTTTCCCTGATGCATCAGTTTGGTCCAACCATGCACTGTTGTTGGGGTGAGATGAGGCAAGATTGTTGACAGTGGTGTCACCTTTTCCGAAGGAAATGCAATGAACATACTTGTTTGGTTGCCATGATATGGTAATTCTATAACCCTATATTTCACACCATCAGGAGTATTTGCCCAACCTAAGAGAACAGAAGAGAGTAAGTATAATTATCAGAATAGAAAAACAATTAAAATAGCAAATAAATCGCAAACTTATTACCTGACCTTTTTTTTTTTCAAATGAAACTGAGAATGTGGCATGTACACAGTGCTAAATATGAACACTGAATGTAACAAAAATGAATTACTAAAATGTATTTGGTAGAAATGAGACAGAAAACCCAGGTCCATTGAAATGCTAGCAAATTTCAAACAAAGGGTAAAAAGTGGCTATTTGAGTTGAAAAATTCAATTATGGTTTGATTAAAATACTGCTCCAGCAGTAGTGTTGCCCCCTCGAAGCTACATGGTCCCAAATTTGATCCTGAGCTTGGGTTAGTTTGTGTGGAGTTTCACATGTTCTCCCCATGCCAGCATGGGTTAACTCCAGGGGCACCTGTTGGTGGATTGGCTACAATAATAGTAGAGTGCATAAAGTCCTGCAGTGGACTGATATAACAATAACGTTGTGCTTTTTTAACAATAACAATAATACATTTTATTTGTACAACACTTAATAGTGCAAAAAGAAAGGTGTCCATTTACATACGCATACCTTAAATCTTAATTTTTATATCTTATCTGAATCAAATCATGTTTGAATGCATCAAATTAATCATTGTCAAGTCAGTTTTATTTGTAGAGCACTTTCAACAAGAGACATTGTCACAAGACAGCTTTACATAAATAAATTTTATATACACACACACACACACACACAGGATATAAATTTTAAATGTACAGATTTATACTAGGCGGCACGGTGGTGTAGTGGTTAGCACTGTCGCCTCACAGCAAGAAGGTCCTGGGTTCGAGCCCCGGGGCCGGCGAGGGCCTTTCTGTGCGGAGTTTGCATGTTCTCCCCGTGTCCGCGTGGGTTTCCTCCGGGTGCTCCGGTTTCCCCCACAGTCCAAAGACATGCAGGTTAGGTTAACTGGTGACTCTAAATTGACCGTAGGTGTGAATGGTTGTCTGTGTCTATGTGTCAGCCCTGTGATGACCTGGCGACTTGTCCAGGGTGTACCCCGCCTTTCACCCATAGTCAGCTGGGATAGGCTCCAGCTTGCCTGCGACCCTGTAGAAGGATAAAGCGGCTAGAGATAATGAGATGAGATGAGATTTATACTACAAATTGTTATTCATTTGCTATTTGATCAACTTGATTTACCCAACATACATTTAGCACATCAATTATTATTCATTTATTTTGCTAATTGGTACCAAAATAATGATACTGAAAATGCTACAGTTAATATAATTATCTCTGAAATACAGTCATGTGCCTAAATTAACACTGATCCCCATAATGTTTTGTGCCAACTTAGTAAATAAGAAAGTCAGAAAAATTTCCAGTAAAATGAAATATTCTCACCAATTTTAAAGACAGACAGTTGGGACATCATTGGTACTTTGTAAGTCTTTCCATCTCCACCTGTAAAGCTCCTAACCCTGGTACTCTGGACCTGGAAGCGGGATTTCCACATTCCTTTAAAGTAGATTGAGTTTACTACCACCAGCCGTGTCAAGGATGGATCCAACAAATCTGGCTTCAAAAGACTGTGGATGTGGCCTGATGGGAACATGTGTATGGGAAATGGATCATACCATGATTTTATTTTATTTTTTAAGATAACATTGTGTTTAAATGTCCATCAACATTTTTCATACCCTTTGTGCGGTTCTTGATCCACTCATTGATGAAATCTGCAGACTGCTGTGGGTTGTTGTAGTTAAGGGCATGGCTTTCACACAAGAAATTGTCCTTATTGGTAGTCAGGAAATTGGTGTGAATATTGAAGCCTTCCTGTGGAAAGAGTGCATTGGCGATGGTTATGAAGTCGGCGTTGGCCTTGGATGTCAGGGCCTTATTCTGCTTCCGCAGCATCTTATAGAGACCTGAGAAAAAGTACAGATTTTTAGTTCAGTTGTCAGTAACAATGGTGAGTTCTATGATCTGCCAATGCCGCTGACAGGGATCTGCTCATTTACATGGATACTCCTTTGAGGGGGGACAATGCAAGAGCCATGAACATACCAAACACATCTCAGAACACACAACACTTGAGATGGATGCGCTACAACAGCAGATCATCACATCAGGTTCAACTCCTCTCAGCCAAGAATGAGAATCTGAGGCTTTCATGGGCATCCAAAGTAGACAGGTTGTAACGGTGTTACCCAAGGTTCAAGTATAAATTTTTGTTCGGGGGCCAGGCAGGCCCAAAATCCTGCCAATTAACTAACAGTAACCACCACCAGCAATAATAAAAAACAATAACAAAAGTAGGTTTTAAATGTGCATATGTTTACTTTTTCACAAAAAAAAATAATGGCATCAATACAACCCCATAATGTTCTTATGCTCCCAATACAGCGAAAGGGGCATGAAAAAAAAAAAAAATGTCGTGTAAACCCAGTGCTCATGTGTGTGTGTGGGTGTGTGTGTTTGTGGATGTTAGCGTGTGTGGAGGGAGAGAGAGTTTGTAGTTCCAGTAGCGCTTGGTAAACGAGCAGCAAGGGGCGTGTGGATAAACGCTTCAACTCACAGTTCTGGAGCTGGCTGTGTAAACTGGACTGTCCCGGATCTGAAGCTTCAACAGTCCTTAGCCATCCGCTTCCCGCATCGGGCTTTAAGTAGCTATGTGCTCCTCTCACCTGTGGCTTGCGATGTACCTCCGTTACGGAAATCTTGCTTGGGTCGGCTTGCAAATCTCCACCGCAGATTCCGTCGTCGGCAACCATGTACAAGTCTTCCACTGGGTTTAGCATCCACTCCAGAATCGCACCTTCACGCTTGCTCGCACAGGAACCAAACGGAGCTCTGCTGCGCTACACTTCCTCTCCCCTAGCTACGGATGCAACATAGTGACATTTAAAGGAAGCGTTTCATCAATCACGCGTGACCACTCCCCCAATCAGCGTTCACAGGTGTTGCGTGTTATGTTAATGAGGTGAGTGCTGTGTAGTTTTAGTGTGCTTTTAAAGTGACAGTCACAGGAGAAAACGTTATGTCTCTGGGGCAGAATGTATTTCACCACAAGGTGAACACTGGAAAAATGTTTTCGAATCTTCAATTGTCCTGTTTGGGTGAGTCTGTGTGCACTGTAGACTCAGTCATATTTTTAGCTGACAGTAGTGGAACCTGATGTAATCTTTTGCTGTTGTAGCCCACCTACCTGAAGTTTTGATGTGTTCATATATGCTTTTCTTCTCAACACAGTTGTAAAGAAACAGCTATGCCAAGTTTCCTGCAAAAAGCATTCAATCTCTGTATGTTTGCTCATCATACACATGACTATCATTATGAAGTTTGATAATGAATTAATCAGAAGTAAAATGTCAACCAATATTTACCATTAGTTAGAATATGACTTGTGGCCTAGCCAACTGATGTTAGCTCTTGGAATCAATGCCAGTCTAACCTGGCATGAGTAATGTCAGCCAAGTTGGAAAAGCCATAGCCTAAAGGCTAGAGAAGCAGCTCTGAGAAGAAAAGATTGCCAGTTCGATTCCTTGGACCAGCAGGAATGGCTGAAGTGCCCTTGAGCAAGGCACCTAACTCCCAACTGCTCCCCAGGCTGCTCTGGGGATGTTGTATATCACTCTGGATAAAAGCGTCTGCTACATGCCATTAATGTAATGTAATGTAGATATAGCCAGTTAATGTTCGCAAAACAGCTCAACATGATTTTTCAAATTAGATGGAGTTCATTATATTTAGGGAGACATCTCATTTTATGAGTCTTTGCTTACTCTAGCATAGTGAATATTTCACTGAGGTAGGGCCAAGGGTGCTCAAGGCTCATTGATGGCTAGATCATTAACAATGTGAAGCATTAGGTCACAGCATGATAATGATGAATTGGCATGATTCTTGGTAGTTTTTTCTACATTGCGACTGTTCATTGATACTTTCCTGAATGCTAAAGTAAAATGATTGGATACAAAACTGAGCCTTTGATATACAATGTACAGTGATTCTCACAGTGCCCCCAGCTTTTTCCAGGTTCTCAGAGGGATCTATGTAGTACATAGATGATAGCGTTCTCTGCCCCAATGCCAGGTTGATAGGCAAACCGTAACAGGTCCATTGAGGGGCTCACCAAAGGGTGGAGATGGACAAGGATCAGCCTCTCCAGGGTCTTCATCAGATGCAATGTTGGTGCAACCAGCCTGTAGTTGCTAAGTTTCTTGGGGTGTGGGGTCACTGAAAATGTGCTCAACTACCCCTCACAACTGATCTCCACAAGACTTAAATAACCTTAATCTGATGCCATCCTCATTTTGATCCTCCTCAAGTTAAGTCAATTTTATTTGTACAGTGCTTTTAACAATAGACATTGCTGCAAAGCAGCTTTACAGAAAACTATCAATTTTAAACATACAAATTTATCCCTAATGAGCAAGCTTTAGGCAAGTAATGAGTTCTTTTCTCACCGGATTTGTTGTGAGAGACAGTTTGGGGCAGGGGGACTAGTTATAGGTGGGACAGTAGAGCACTGGACAGGAAATGCAAAGGGTGTGTAGGGTTGTTGTGATGTGAATGTTGTGGGAGGGTGGATGGAGGTGGTTGTGGGGCAATATACAGGGAGTTCAAATAATGGGGGTTGCCGATGGGACGATTGGAAAGGACTGGACAGTGGGAGAAATAAGAAATTGTTCAGATCATTCACCCACTTCCGGTCCCCCACAGGCTGGTGGTTGGGTTCCTTATAGCCAGAGAAGCTTTTCAGGCCCCTCCAGACTCCACTGGCATTGTTTTGCTGCAGCTGATCCTCCATCTTCTTCCTATAGCTGTTTTTTCCCTCTCTGATCCTCCTCCTCCTCAGTTCCTTCTGCACATTCTTCAGCTCCTCCCTATTTACAGACCTAAAGATCCTCCGCTTTTAACTGCCACCATCACCTCAGGCTTGATCATTAGGGATAAATATGTTAATTCATATGTTTAAAATCTATATTTTATGTAAAGCTGCTTTTTCAACAGTGTCTATTCTTAAAAGCACTATACAAATAAATTCCATTGACTTGACTTTTCCTTATGGAGAGCCTTTATGTCAGGAATAATCCAGGGTTTGTTGTTGGAGAAACACCATACAGTCCTGGTGAGTACAGCATTCTCCCTACAGAAGTTAATATAGTCCGGAATACAGTGTGTGAGACTGTCAAGTCTTCATGTGCAAGTGACATCATGCTTATTTTCCAAACTGGAAGTCCACCATGTTTGATGATAATAACAACCAAGATAGTGGCGCTTCATGTGTGAGCTGCTGCAGTGCTTCATGATTTTCTTTTGATTTCATTGCCTTTGAAGAAAGACAATGCCTCCTTTGTGTGCAGGATGTAATTGCGGTAATAACGCTACTTGTGATGAAAAATTGTTCTTCAGAATTCCCAAAATAATTAAAAATGGCAACAAAACAGATGAAGAGCTGTCCGGAGAATGCTGTGTGCTGTGGTTCAAAAACATACATCGTAAGGACTTAACCGAAGAAAAAGCTAGTTACACCTGCGTGTGTGGTGACCACTTTATATCTGGTAAGAGTTCATTGCTAATTAAAGCTATGTTTTCTGCTGATTAAACTGATCTCTTTTGCTTTAACACGAACACTCTGCTTCTCACCTTGCAGGAGAACTGGCAAACCTACGCGATAAAACAAACTCAGATTGGGCACCAACACTCAAATTAGGACACGATAAGATCAAAATGAAAACTCATCTCGCAGTATCAAGAATCAACAGGATAAATGAAAGATCTATCAAGAAAGCCAGATTAGAAGCAACGCAAACCTTAGCGAGTTTGGATATATAAGAACAATGTGGGTCAACTTTGCCAGGTGAGAAATGAGCAATGCCATTCCAGTAATCCAGTAACTTTGTTTTACTTATGCACTTTTTATTTTACAGATATACCAGAGTCGAAACCCTCCCAGCAGAGAGGCACACTTAAACTGGTTGCCAGACAGAACTCACTGGGTTACAAACATCTCAAATGGAGCACTGCAATAGAGATGTGACTTGTGAATTGATGGAACTTAAGAAAAAAATATTGGAAGCTGATTTAACTTGATCAGATTGCCAAAGTATGCTGTGCCTTGTGTAATTTATCTCCACTGATTGTTCCTTTTGATTAGAGTGATTTTACTTCGTCTATGAAAAGAAAATAGAATTAGCATAAAATAGTACTATTTGCTTAGTGATATTTTTATTGCATGCTTTTAGACTGTGTTTGTAGTCTATTTTGGCAAAAATCTTTATTGTTTGAAATGTAATGGTTTGTTGGGTTAATAAAATAAAAAAAAGAATAAGCAGAAAATCAAAATATGTTAATAAAGAGCAATTCCAGCGTTATGGACGTGACACTTGAACTCAAAATGGCAACAAATGACCCAGTGCATGTTTTATTGTCTCCCAGTATTTAAACAGGTGTTGCATAGTTTAAGGCTGTACCATACTGGAGAAGTGATAGAACAAGAACAATTCCCATAGTACATCTAGGGCATGCCAGAAAACGCCAATAAAAGATGCGTTATGGATGTGACAGAAAAAGTATCACTTTTCTTGGGTGACTGTACATTTTTATCAAACTCTGTGAAATCGTAAACCTAATGTCGAAATGGAGATATCCACTTGATAGAGGGGTCCAAGGTGAATATTAAAAAATCTTTGTTTAAAATATTTTGTATTTCATGCAGAGTTTCGGAAGGAAAAGTCAGCGTTATGGATGTGACGAAATTCCGTTATGGATGTGACGCGTCTGAAATAGACATGGCATATGTTTAGAAAATCAGCAATTTAACCACCATAACCCTTTGAAAAACTCTCTAAATATCAGCTAAAACTATCAAAGTTCTTAAATAATATTTAGGATGGCTATTGTTTTGCTGTTTTGTGGATTTTAGCATACATTTCTGTGGCTTGTGGCAATAATATAGAATTGTACATGATCAAAGTTGATTTTAGCTTGGGGTTTACATTATAAGAAAGAAAGACTGACAGTGACATATTAGGTTGGTTACACATTGGTTCAACTTATTCACATCTGTAAAATACAGGCCTAGGTGATATCTCTGGGAGTGGTTTTGATGTATTACATGTTGCTTTATTTTTGCATGGTGAGGTTGACATTTACATGGAATTGCCCTAAAATATACTACTTATGTACATGTCCTTGCATGAGTTATTGAGCTGCCCGACAGAACGGGCAGAACCGTTTTCTAGACGGGGCTTGGTCTATTTGGAGACACTTCATGTGAAGCCACACAATCTTACAATCTTCATTGTCACAACCAATCAGTGTGCTCCCTTCAATTTTATTACAGAATTTATCACATCACATCACATTATCTCTAGCCGCTTTATCCTTCTACAGGGTCGCAGGCAAGCTGGAGCCTATCCCAGCTGACTACGGGCGTGTAGGTATCATGCCGCCATCTTGTGTCAGAACTACAATTCCCAGTCCGCTTCTGTGTGACCTACGTCACGCGTGGGCGGGATCATCTACGTCATCATACAAGGAAACATAAAACAATGGGACAATGCTTCCATCTTTGTCTCTCACGTCTGGCTTCCGATGAATCTGGACGTATAAAGAGGCGCGCTCTCCACCCAAGAAGACGTCTTCTTTCTTGCAAGATCCATCACTCAGCGCGATTTTGCTTCTTACCCTTGGCAAAGGTAAACTCTAGAGTCGCGCGATCTTTAAACTCAACCTGAGTTACAACCGGTTTACTTGCATTAGAAGTGACGTCACGACTGCAGCCCAGGCAGTTAAAAGTTAAGAAGCGATTGAATCCTTTTTAACTCAAAAGCGCTGTGCATCTTATTCTGATCAGAGACTCTTCCTCACGAACGCTGAGGTTCGGACCAAGAACCCTCTGCTTTCCACGGGAACCACCCAAGTGCTCCGCTGGACCCGAAAGTTTTCTACGCCTCCATCACGAGCGGCTCACGTGCTCCCACGGCGAGGCCCGAGACTACACCGGCGAATAGTTCTTCGTATCTTGCTAAAGGCAGGATTAAGTAAGATTTTGGCATTTGGGCATAATTAGGATAGTCTTAGGAATTTGCTTTTATTTGAAATAGTGTGAATTTAAACCCAGGTTTATCTGTTACACTGTTAGACACACAGCGTGTTGATTTATTTTGTTCTATGTTCTCTCAATTGTTTAATAGATAGGCTGCGCATGCTTCTCTCTCTCTCTCTCTCTCTCTCTCTTATTCTGACTAACACTAATTTCTTTATCATACATTTTGACCTTATCAAGGTTTCAGTGAGTTTGGTAATGTTATGAGTGTGGAATCTTTTTGTTACTGAGAACACGTGCTCACCAGGCCTGACCAGGCCTGATACACTTTAGATAGCTTCCCTTTGTCTTTAGCCACACGTGCTCAGTAGGCCTCACCAGGCCTACCAAACACACTTTAGCTAGGCCATAGGGCCTTTCACAAACACACTAGCAACACAAGGCTAATCTAGGCCTCCACCACGTGTAGTTAGCTACACGAGGCTAAACACAGAGCTAATCCTTTGTTCTGTTTAGATAACATTTCTTTTGTTTAGCTACCAACAAGCTAGGCCTCCACCACGTGTAGTTAGCTACACGAGGCTAAACACATGGTCAAGTCCTACACACACACACACACACACACACACACCTCACTGCTTGTATATATTGATTTATTTTATCTTTTTATCTTTGTATAATAAAGTCATTTATTAAACAAACTGTGTTTATTTGTGAACAACAATATCTGAAGTCCCCAATCTTCTCAAAGAATTCAAAAAGGATGCGTATGTTATGTAATATGGTAAGTGATCGTAATAATTTGGAAATATACCATAATTTAGCTGTTTGGTAATTTATTATTAAGCACCAGGATTAATGGTATGATTCACTAAATGATTCCCTAAACGATTCATTGAATGATTCACTAAATGATTCACTAAATGATTCACTGAATGAGACTGATTCTATGGTATGATTCAATTCAAACGAGTCAAATTAAACGATTCAATGGGATTGATTCATTTTAATTATTGACCTTCAAAATTTAATGAGACTGATTTAACGAGATTGATCACTTAATTTCAATAATTAACTGATTGCACCCACAGTTAAATTGGTGCCCCGTACGGGGAGATCGGTTTGTTGACTTCTTGAAATATTGTTCAACAATAAACTCAGTTTAATTCAGCAACTGCTAAGGTATATCCCCAGGTGTGTTAAAACGGTTAACAGTCGTGTGATAACCATATCACCAATACTCATAACCTATTCAACTTAGGATAAGAGAGCATTTCCAAATAAACCTTATTAATTAATTACATAGTTAATTAATAATGATTAAATTAATAATTAACTTGATTAATTTTCTAGTATCCAGCCTAAGTAAAATGGCATCCCCTCATGTCTCAAAAATGGAAGACAACGCTCAAGACGTGTCTCTCCTTGAGGTCATCGCAGACCTCATTCACTGCTCTGCTTCCGAAAAGGCAAACATTAAGTACATGAGTGAGAGTGAATGCCAAAACACCATAGACAATTCAAACAAACATATGAGAGATCCAAAAAGAACAACTATTAGTGTCCAAGCGGCACTAGGTAAGCTATTCCTATCATACTTCCAAAATGCTGATTCAGAAATCAGATGCCTTCGCGGAGAGGTTGAAAGGCTGACCACCAGCAACGCCAAGCTGACAGCCGATAATAATGATTTACATAGGGAGTGTGAGCTCTTGAAGACCTCCCTTGATGATTGCACCAAACGGCTAGAGAAAGCCGAAATGGTTGCTAAGAGGGCTGCCCAGGAGCAGACCCCCCAAGAGCAGCGCAAGGGGCGTGAAAGACCCCCAACAATGTGCCAAAGCTCAGAGCGGGAAGAGGCGTCCGAACCGGACACCGTAAATGATCTGGTCGAGAACCAGACATCCCGCCAAACTCCATCAACTCGCTACACAACTCCGTCGTCTAGCCAGGATGGAGCCGCCCTGCGCTCATCCCAAGCCCAGGCCCGTAGCACACCTAGGTCAGTGCGCTTCAGTTTCCCTGATCAATCTTCAGATGAATCAGACTATGAATCTAGTGCGAAACGGGAACAACACCAGAGTAGCTTAGATAGTGAGTGCTCAGAAGAGCCAAGAAGGTCGCACAAGGACGTGCACCAAACCCTTCGCTTACGGCAAATTGACCTACTTGCCCAAGATATCGAGCGATTCGATCCCGATAATCAAAGAACTAATGTAAATAACTATTTACGAGAAATTGATCGATGCCTGATGGACCTGCCGAACGCCACAACACGTGAAAAACTTAGACTAATCTGGAAGACCTCCAGTAGTAGCGTTCGTGCCTTTTTAGAGACACTACCCCCAAACATTCGCGATAGTTATTCGAAACTTCGCAATTATATGAGGGAAAAATATGCGCCATACACGGACGAAACCTCCGCGATATTGTGTGCATTACAAATCAAACAAAAACGGTCTGAGGCGCCTCGTGAATATTACAGACGGCTACGTACTGCCTATTTCCAAGGTAGTAGCGCACCAGGGTTGGAAGAAGATAGAGGTTTCATATCTCTCTTCTTACATAACCTCCACCCAAGCGTGCGGACCCATGTCACACTGACGTGTCGACAAGGTCGCTATTCGATGAGGGAAATTAGGCGACTAGCCCAAATGACCTGGGAGACCATCGTCAAAACCGCAAACGGAAACGATGATGAACCCAGAGTCCTTAGCCTCCAGGGTGAGGACAAGCCCCCACTAACCTTAGAAGGAGGTGAAGCACCGAAAGGGGGACCCACCTGGAAAAATTCCGGTCCAGCCCGATCCTTGCCGAGCCATCACAAGGGTGAGTGGAAAAATCGACAAGGTAAGGCCAGGAGGGACCGAGGGCGAGTCCACAGTGACGATGGCAATCGCCCATCACATGAAAAGGGTCGTAGGGAACAAAACGGTTGGCAGCAAGACCGTCATCCCCGCTCTGACCAGAAACGGCAGAAGCGTTCCGACCGTAGCTCTAAATGTAAGGGTAGAGACGACCAACACAGTGACTCAGACCAACCTGGTGAGTTCCACTCAGAGCTGGACTCTTTAAAAGCCCAGTTGGCTGAGATTAAAGAACTGTTACAGGAGACGTCAGACCCCTCAACAGATAAAACACAAGAGCCCAAGAAAAATGACAAAAGACCAGTCACTGGCATGACTAGGCCAGGAACCACGGGTATATCTCGTGAAAGGGGGAGAAGATCCCTCTGAAACAGCAGGCGAGGGTCAGGATGTAGGGCCCCCCCCTGGTGGTGAAGGCAAACACACAAGACGCACCTCTCACGTGCGCTAAAGTCTTCACCACCATTTCTCAGACACACGGCTCTCACAAGGCGACCCAATCCCAACCAAGCCCTGCGACATAAACTTAGTCAACTTCACACAAAACAAAACCCCACTGTCGTTGGATCCCACAAAATATGCACAAAACCGTTGCGACGAGATTAGTGCGACCACTGATCAACCAAGCGCCACGCGAGATCAAATTTCTGATGAACTTCAGTTCATGTCTTTGCACACCGAGCCGATGTCGAGACACCTGACATCGCGACTCCCCCTAGTGCCAAAAAAAATCTCCCTCTATCCATCGACTCAGACACAGACACCCATTTCACCGCTGGTGTAATGGCTGCGCTGTGGAACATGTTAGGCGTCAAGGCGAAATTCCATATCGCGTACCACCCTCAATTCTCTGGTCAGGCTGAACGAGCCATTCAAACCATTGTGAGCATGCTGCGAGAGTATATCACAAACCATGGTAAAATTTGGGACGTGAAACTTCCCTTGGTGCTAAGGGCCATTCGGTCCACCCCTCATTGCGCCACTGAAGTCACACCCTTTGGGATGATGACTGGGCGAGAGTCGGTTCCTCCCCCGCATCTCCTATACAAACCAGAGGCCATGAGCGTCGCGATTGCATACACCGCACATCATGTCGCCGACCTACGACGCCACCTACAGTCAACCTTTACAGGTGCCCAAAAGAATCTCGATTCGAGAGTAGAAGGACACAAAGCCTACTACGCCCGAATCTCAGAGAAGTTCCTACCACCCTGGTCGAGACCTTTCGATCGTGGGAAAACCATTCCCCGTCGCGTATCACATTAGGACATCTAGGCCTAATCAAACGCTTTCATATCGATTTCCACGATAATCGAATCAAACCTTTTGAACAGTCCTCACTCCAAAAGGGGGTGGACGACAGCTAGGCCCATCCTGTCCACCTAGCTTGTACGCATCACTCAACCATAAGCGTACACTAACATTCCCGGTCAGACTTCACCAACCCAATGAAGTAATAACCCTTCGGTATAACATGGTAGATAAAATACTAAAATCAGTTATTACTAGTGTGTATTCATCACAAATACACCTGGCATATAGTCTTGGCAGTGCCATCCTCATTTTTGTGAATCCACAAACTTAGAGATGTGCACCTTCATGAAAGACGTGCACCTTCATGAAAGACATCCACTGGGTCTGCCCAGGCAACCCATACATAACACTACACACCTAGCTAGATAAGATGGTCTGTGTCCCCGACAGCTAGCCGCAGTAGCGCACGCTTTCTAGCCAGACCCCCCACTGCTATCACCTTCCCAGAAGATTAGGTTTGCCAACCCAAACACTAATACTTCTTTCCTTCCTTCATTTCTTCTCTTTTCTTGTTTTTTTATGCATAAGAAATTGAACACTACATGTTTCATGTTCCATGTTTAATTTTTTTGATGTGGTTTTGATCTAGTTAGTTAGATAGTGATTATATGCCCAAAATGCCCATAGTGATTATATGCCCAAAATGCCTCTGTCTCCAACTGTCTTACTGGAACTCACAAGTTTACAGTCTTCACAGGACACCATGGACTGCACAGGACAAGTCTACCTCAAGGACTATGGACACGGCGATGATACGATACGGTGCTCTCAGTGCTACGACTCCGTCATACCCCTGAGACCAAAAGGGGGACTGTAGGTATCATGCCGCCATCTTGTGTCAGAACTACAATTCCCAGTCCGCTTCTGTGTGACCTACGTCACGCGTGGGCGGGATCATCTACGTCATCATACAAGGAAACATAAAACAATGGGACAATGCTTCCATCTTTGTCTCTCACGTCTGGCTTCCGATGAATCTGGATGTATAAAGAGGCGCGCTCTCCACCCAAGAAGACGTCTTCTTTCTTGCAAGATCCATCACTCAGCGCGATTTTGCTTCTTACCCTTGGCAAAGGTAAACTCTAGAGTCGCGCGATCTTTAAACTCAACCTGAGTTACAACCGGTTTACTTGCATTAGAAGTGACGTCACGACTGCAGCCCAGGCAGTTAAAAGTTAAGAAGCGATTGAATCCTTTTTAACTCAAAAGCGCTGTGCATCTTATTCTGATCAGAGACTCTTCCTCACGAACGCTGAGGTTCGGACCAAGAACCCTCTGCTTTCCACAGGAACCACCCAAGTGCTCCGCTGGACCCGAAAGTTTTCTACGCCTCCATCACGAGCGGCTCACGTGCTCCCACGGCGAGGCCCGAGACTACACCGGCGAATAGTTCTTCGTATCTTGCTAAAGGCAGGATTAAGTAAGATTTTGGCATTTGGGCATAATTAGGATAGTCTTAGGAATTTGCTTTTATTTGAAATAGTGTGAATTTAAACCCAGGTTTATCTGTTACACTGTTAGACACACAGCGTGTTGATTTATTTTGTTCTATGTTCTCTCAATTGTTTAATAGATAGGCTGCGCATGCTTCTCTCTCTCTCTCTCTCTCTCTCTCTTATTCTGACTAACACTAATTTCTTTATCATACATTTTGACCTTATCAAGGTTTCAGTGAGTTTGGTAATGTTATGAGTGTGGAATCTTTTTGTTACTGAGAACACGTGCTCACCAGGCCTGACCAGGCCTGATACACTTTAGATAGCTTCCCTTTGTCTTTAGCCACACGTGCTCAGTAGGCCTCACCAGGCCTACCAAACACACTTTAGCTAGGCCATAGGGCCTTTCACAAACACACTAGCAACACAAGGCTAATCTAGGCCTCCACCACGTGTAGTTAGCTACACGAGGCTAAACACAGAGCTAATCCTTTGTTCTGTTTAGATAACATTTCTTTTGTTTAGCTACCAACAAGCTAGGCCTCCACCACGTGTAGTTAGCTACACGAGGCTAAACACATGGTCAAGTCCTACACACACACACACACACACACACACACCTCACTGCTTGTATATATTGATTTATTTTATCTTTTTATCTTTGTATAATAAAGTCATTTATTAAACAAACTGTGTTTATTTGTGAACAACAATATCTGAAGTCCCCAATCTTCTCAAAGAATTCAAAAAGGGTGCGTATGTTATGTAATATGGTAAGTGATCGTAATAATTTGGAAATATACCATAATTTAGCTGTTTGGTAATTTATTATTAAGCACCAGGATTAATGGTATGATTCACTAAATGATTCCCTAAACGATTCATTGAATGATTCACTAAATGATTCACTAAATGATTCACTGAATGAGACTGATTCTATGGTATGATTCAATTCAAACGAGTCAAATTAAACGATTCAATGGGATTGATTCATTTTAATTATTCATTCATTCATTCATTCATTATCTCTAGCCGCTTTATCCTTCTACAGGGTCGCAGGCAAGCTGGAGCCTATCCCAGCTGACTACGGGCGAAAGGCGGGGTACACCCTGGACAAGTCGCCAGGTCATCACAGGGCTGACACATAGACACAGACAACCATTCACACTCACACCTACGGTCAATTTAGAGTCACCAGTTAACCTAACCTGCATGTCTTTGGACTGTGGGGGAAACCGGAGCACCCGGAGGAAACCCACGCGGACACGGGGAGAACATGCAAACTCCACACAGAAAGGCCCTCGCCGGCCCCGGGGCTCGAACCCAGGACCTTCTTGCTGTGAGGCGACAGCGCTAACCACTACACCACCGTGCCGCCCCTACAGAATTTATTTTCACTTTATTTTTAAGATGTAAATAAACTGTTGTATATAAATAAAAAGCACTCTTTTTGCACTGTGCTTCTTTATATCTATATATACACATATACACACGTGTGTGTGTGTGTGTTATCTGTAAATGTTTGTCCACTACTGTAACACTGCCAGATACAAAGAAATTGTAGGCATCTAGGCTCTTATAGGGCCTTCATTTGTGTGTTGGTTGTCCAAAAGATTTGTAGAACGAGATAGTTCACAATCTCAAGGTATTCAATCGCTTGTAATGAGGCTAAATCCTCTGTATAATCAGACTGCTTTAACATATACAGGTCAAAGCCACAAATTTCAACTTTTTCTCCGAATCTTGACTTGGCAGAGGACTCCAGAGAATCATAATATTTTGAGAAAGTCGGAGATGCATCACAGTTATTGTCCACACGAAACAGCATTCTGGATTTATATATCATCCAATGTGGTGGCGGGTGCATACGTTGCACTGTTTTTGTCACGTGGTTGCACACAAAGAAGAGGGGCAGTAATTTTCATGTAGCACTTTATATGAAAGCTACAATTAGAAGGCATGAAGAAATTCAACCTTTATGTTATTTAACTTTATCTTTTAAACAGTAGTAGTTGCTTATACCATATAATGCAAAACATTACTTCATTAATTTAAATTGTCTGAATAGAACCCCAGTAATATTCCAAAATATTAGCAGACAAAATCCATCTTTTAAGTTTCTAATATTAATTTGTAAACTAACTGAATGAAACAGCAGAAATGTTTGAAAATCCCTGCATTAGAGATTTTTTTTTATTTCAGCAATGTTTAGATAAAATATAAATAAATATGTATGATCCAAATTTAAATGAAGGTTATCATCCATGCTATGTAAACAAGAAGACAGAGTCATCTACATCCCCTGCCCTATATACCAACTATATACCACATTTCAAGATATTATTTGTCACAGTTTTCAAGTTCTGCTGCAGGAAACCAACCCTACCTCTTTTAGAGGGACTGAAAATCCGCGATCGCGGAAAACAGATGGAAATCGCTGAATTATCCATCTGAAACGGAATTTATTGTCAGAAATGGAATCTACACATTCTAAGCTTGGGGAGGCTGGGACCTCCCCTGCCCGAGCTACGGGCGTCCAAAGTCGGGCTGGAGCCCGGGATAGAAACGAAACCTAAGTGGAGCCCCGCGGCGCGCCTCAGGGCGAATTACGTCCCGAGGCGCGGAGCTGGCGCACCGTGCCCGCGCTGGTTCTTTGGGGAGAGGGCAGAGGTCTCTGGCTGTCAAGTTTGGGGAAGCTTCTTTAAATATAAACTACATTTCGAGCACAAGAGGCTGGTGCTAGCAACATTCAAACAGCCACAATAAAGCTATGCAGAAGCCTCCCCACCACCAGATACCTGAAACAATAACTTTATATGTTAAAACGTACTTGAAATAATCTTAAACCTAGTTTTCAGTGCCAAAAAAAGCATTTGCGAAAGCATACGAGTTATTAATTGTAGCAAAATCAAAGCTATAAACATCAAATAAAATATAATTTTATTGTAACATATAACAAAGTGGGGGGCGGCACGGTGGTGTAGTGGTTAGCGCTGTCGCCTCACAGCAAGAAGGTTCTGGGTTCGAGCCCCGGGGCCGGCGAGGGCCTTTCTGTGCGGAGTTTGCATGTTCTCCCCGTGTCCGCGTGGGTTTCCTCCGGGTGCTCCGGTTTCCCCCACAGTCCAAAGACATGCAGGTTAGGTTAACTGGTGACTCTAAATTGACCGTAGGTGTGAATGTGAGTGTGAATGGTTGTCTGTGTCTATGTGTCAGCCCTGTGATGACCTGGCGACTTGTCCAGGGTGTACCCCGCCTTTCGCCCGTAGTCAGCTGGGATAGGCTCCAGCTTGCCTGCGACCCTGTAGAAGGATAAAGCGGCTAGAGATAATGAATGAATGAATGAATGAATAACAAAGTGGGCTAAATGTCACAGTTTTTAAGTTTTATTTGTTTTTTTCTAAATTAAATATCAAATTATCTGAAACGGAATTCACTATCCTCCGAAACGGAATTTGCTGTTTTTTGAAACGGAAAATCAGAGGCTCTATTCTTTACACTGACCTCAGCAGCCCGTGGCATAAGCCCACCGGACCTTTGGTCCAGATGAGCTAAAAATTAAAATTTCTCACATTTCTTAGTATCAAAAGGTACATATACATTACTTAATCAACACATAAAAATTAAATTTTTTCAAATTTCTTTGTATGAAAAGGCACATCTACATCACCTTGTTAACATGTATACCAAGTTTCAAATCCGTATCATGAATAGATTTGGATATATGCTCCAGAAATGAACACTGCTCTTAGAAACTAAGTAAAAATCTATTTTCTATGTAAAAATTAAAATTTTTTTTTCAAAAATCCAAAATAGCAAAAGGCACCAGTTCACATGTTGCTTGACATGTATACAAAGCTTCTGAAGATATCTTCAGTAGTTTGAAAGATATGGCCTGGAAACAAAAATGTGACCGGACGAACGGATGGCCGGCCGGCCGGAAGCCATTTCTATATTCCTCCGCCAAACTTCATTTGAGTGGGGGATAACAAATAAAACCTTCCTTACATTGTCTTTCTATCTTTTTGTTGTTCACTTTAGCTAGGTCAAGCAGTAATGGCAGTCAGACAAGATGGCAACTTTCCACAGCTAGTCTACATTTAAAACCAAGTTATTGGTAAACATATGTTATCTGTGGAAGGAACAACAATAATTTTTCAGATAATATGTCAGTGAATATACCAATTCAGCTTAATATAGAAAATAAATTGATGAATTTACTTTTACTATCATAATATGATTCTAGGGCGGCACGGTGGTGTAGTGGTTAGCGCTGTCGCCTCACAGCAAGAAGGTCCTGGGTTCGAGCCTCGGGGCCGGCGAGGGCCTTTCTGTGTGGAGTTTGCATGTTCTCCCCGTGTCCGCATGGGTTTCCTCCGGGTGCTCCGGTTTCCCCCACAGTCCAAAGACATGCAGGTTAGGTTAACTGGTGACTCTAAATTGACCGTAGGTGTGAATGTGAGTGTGAATGGTTGTCTGTGTCTATGTGTCAGCCCTGTGATGACCTGGCGACTTGTCCAGGGTGTACCCCGCCTTTCGCCCGTAGTCAGCTGGGATAGGCTCCAGCTTGCCTGCGACCCTGTAGAAGGATAAAGCGGCTAGAGATAATGAGATGAGATGAATATGATTCTATAGAAATCAGCAGCAGGCTGGGAGTGATCAGTCATCGAATAAAGATTTTCAAATCACAAGTTTTTTAATTAACCAGGAAGATACCAATGTGACACATATTAGGCATGTAAGACAGCTTAAAAAAATTTAAGTGAGGCTTCTGGGGCCTGAGCCCTTCATAACATAAAGCACTAGAAACAACCCCTGCTTGAACATTCTTATTTATCTATTTTCAATATACCTCTACCTGCTTCAAATAGACCAGAAGAACAGAAAACAGAGGAAATTAAAAAAGACAGAGGAAGTTCAGAAAAACTTCACTGAAAAGATTGTTTTCTCAGCTGGCAGTACATCCACCAGAGATGCTAAATGTAACAGAAAGATGAAATTATTAAACAAGCTAAAATTAACTTTAAAAGAAAACCAATCCTTCTCTCACCTTTTTTGTTATATTGGAGTCCTGAAAGGAGCTGTTGCTTGGTATTTCCATGAGCCCCTGGCAAAAGTATCCCCAGAATGGAGGCTACACCATGAGGAGAGAGTACCACATTTTCCTGTGGCTTCTCCTGGACCATTTGAAGGAACACCTGCAGCCCCAGGCCTGAGCCTTGCTTGCCATCAGATGGAGACAGTGACTGAGCCACAGCTCCACCCGACACATGCAATTCCAGCAACACAGGCACCCATAATATAAACATGCACAACCTGGCCAGGGAAGATTTATTCAGAGACCCTGAGAGAGAGAGAGAGAGAGAGAGAGAGAGAGAGAGAGAGAGAGAGAGAGAGAATAGTCAATATATATTTACCAGATATAATACTTATCATATGTTCTTTTGCATGCATTGTAAAAACTTTCTGTATTTTTTTCAATCAAATACTAATGGTCCAATATCATAATATTATCAATGAATTTTAACAGGTATACTGTATATAGCAACCTATCTGGTATTCTGGGAAAATAATCGCAGTATTGGCAGTACCATATCAAGGGACCACATTGTCTAGCTACAGTAATATTTCTGACTATATTGTTTATAATACTGTAAAACATACAGTATGATAAACTTTACCGTAAAACTAAGCATGAAAAGCATTCCCCCATTTTCTTCCCAGTTTGGTCTTGCCAAGTCCCACCAAC
This sequence comes from Neoarius graeffei, assembly GCF_027579695.1. Classification (NCBI taxonomy): domain Eukaryota; kingdom Metazoa; phylum Chordata; class Actinopteri; order Siluriformes; family Ariidae; genus Neoarius; species Neoarius graeffei. Next base: position 56,198,785 of record NC_083584.1, read on the forward strand.
TAGCTAGAGCTCCCCTATTACACAACTACCACCAACTGGGGAGGTGACTTCCTGTGAGACATTCAGTCAACAGCAACATTTCAAAGTGCTGCTCATTTTGTGTCACAGTGCAGCTTAACATCCATCTGTCCATCCATTATCCATAATCGCTTATTCTGTGCAGGGTCGCGGGCAAGCTGGGGCCTATTCCAGCTGACTATGGGCGAGAGGTGGGGTACACCCTAGTCAAGTCACCAGAATCATCGCAGGGCTGACACATAGAGACAAACAAGGCCGTGGCCTAGAAGAGCATTGCCAGTGGTTCCATGTGCTGGCCTACAGCGAAGTCAGCCGGCCATTTGCATTCGTGCAGCATCTTTGAGATGCCTGCTGACAGTGGTTTCGGGCAGGCGAGTGCGACGTGGAGGACATCATCAACCATGTGACACTGGAGCAGTTTGTCGCCCAACTGCCAAGCAAGACCTCAACGTCAGTCCAGTGTCACCATGCAGTGTTGCTGGAAGAGGCAGTCCGGCTGGCAGAGGACCACCTGATGGTGTTTTCGGGAGCAGGAACTCCTGCAGGCTTCTCTTCCTCCATCTCTCTCACTTTCACTTTCTTCTCCTCCCTCTCGCTCTCCTTGCCCCACAGAAACGGGGGCCAATTCCCTCAAAACCCATTCCCCATACTTGTGTCTGTCCTCATGTTTCTTCTCTCCCTTCTCCTTCTGTGTCTGTGCTGCTGTTAACCCTCCCCCACACACACACAAGTGGAGTCATCCATGCCCATAAGAACCATGAGCGAGCTCGGGCAGGTCTGTCAGGATGGAGGGAAGGTGGGGAATCAGTGCTTCTGAAAGGAGGCAGGGCTACTGATTTGCATTCCTGACGCACCGCAGGCTTCCCTGATCAAGCAGGAGTGTACAGATCGCTGTGAGTATTCAAGGGGATACACATCAAGCTTTGGTGGATTCTGGTTGTCAGCAGACCTCCACGTATCAAAGCCTGATTCAATGCAGGGCACCGGGAAATGCATGATTGGTGAAGGTCAGCTGTGTGCACGGTGACATTCACAGATATCTATCAATGCCCGTCACTATTCAATTCCGGGGAGAAAAGCATAGTGTGGAGGTAGCGGTTAGTCTGAGCCTCATCCATCCATAATGAAACAGTTAGTAGTGGCTGGGTCCTGCAGTAGAATGTTAGGGAGGAATCCTGCCGCAATATTAGCTGGGGAGGCTGTCCCAGGGCCGTCTACATCAGCTCTGCATAATGATTACACAGAGAGGGGGGAGAGCTCGCCTCTCTCTCTGGGGAATTCCTTAGGGAATTTCTCATTGGAGCAGATGCATGATGAGTCTCTGAGACATGCTTTTGACCAAGTGAAAGTAATTGATGGCCAACCCCTCCAACATTGCACTTTCCTTTCCATATTTCTGTATTATTAAGGATAGACTATATCAAGGGCTGCAGGACACTCAAACCAAGAAAGGCATAACACGTTTGTTGATCCCAAAGAGCCGTAAGGAACTTTTATTCCATGCCGCTCATCATAATCCTATGGCTGGGCACTTGGGGCAGGATAAAACACTGAATCATCTCATGGCCCATTTCTATTGGCCAGGGATTCACGCCGATGTCTGCAGGTGGTGTGTGGCTTGTTGTGAATGCCAGCTGGTAAATCCAATGGCCACACCAAAAGCACCATTGCGCCCATTACCGTAAAGGGAAATCCCCTTCAAAAGAATTGACATGGCTCTCATTGGGCTATTAGATCGATCTGCACATGGGTATTGCTTTGTGTTAGTCATAGTGGATTATGCAATGTGATACCCGGAAGCAATGCCTCTTCACAATATCTCAGTGGGCAGTGCTGCGGAGGCACTCTTCCGCATTATTTCCTGAGTCAAGATTCTGAAAGAAATCCTGACTGATCAAGGCACTACATTTATGTCACATACATTACATGAATTGTACGAATTATTGGAGATTAAATCGATACGTATTCGCATTTATCATCCACAAATGGATAGGCTGGTTGAATGATTTAACCAAACACTTAAAAACATGATTCGTAAGTTCACGGGGACGCTAAAAACTGGGATAAGTAGCTATACCCTCTGTTGTTTGCAGTGCATGAGGTCCCACAAACCTCCATCGGGTTTTCCCTGTTCAAATTGCTATATGGGTGCAAGCCCCATGGTGTCTTAGATATTAGAGAAATTTGGGAAAAGGGGCCTTCTCAAATCAAAAGTGAAATTCAATATGTTCTTGACCTGAGAGCAAAACTCCATGCACTGAGTCACATAACCCAGGAGAATTTGCTACAGGCCCAAGAACGTCAATCTTACCTGTACAACAGAGGGACATGGCTAAGTGAATTTTCACCAGCAGATAAAGTGCTCATTTTACTGCCCACTTCAAGCTCAAAATTACTTGCCAAGTGGCAAGAGCCCTTTGAGCTCACACGGCAAATTAGAGAGGTCGACTTTGAGGTCAAGCATCCAGATAGAGGTGACATGTCAAATTTACCACCTCAGTCTTCTGAAACCTTGGAGAGAGAAGATTCCTGTGGCTCTGGTGATGGTAGTTCTGGAGCGGGCAGAGCTGGGACCGGAGGTAAGTCTAAAAAGTGCGATCCAGTGACCACCTCTCCACAGAGAGCACAGATTATTAGGTTGCAGGAGGAATTCTGTGATGTGTTCTCACCCCTCCCTGGTCACACAGACCTCATAGAACATCACATTGAGACTCCCCCAGGTGGGGGGGTGCGCAGCCGCCCATATTGGCTCCCCAAGCACAAGAAAAATGTGGTTCAGGACGAACTCCAGGCTATGCTTAAAATGGAGGTAATTGAGGAGTTGCACAGCAACTGGAGCAGCCTGGTGGTCTTGTTTCCCAAGACCAACAGTTCAGTGTGGTTCTGTGTGGACTGTAGGAAAATCAACACGGTGTCTAAATTTGATTAAATTTGCTCGATCGGTTAGGTGCAGCTCACTTTTACTCAACACTGGATTTAACAAAGGGATATTGGCAGATCCCCTTGAATCCAGTATCCCGCAAAAAAAAGGGCCTTTTCCACTCCATTTGGCTTATACCAATTTGTCACCCTTCCTTTCCTATTCTGCCATAGCTGGTCCCAAGCCCAGTTGAGAAATGAGGACGGTTGGGCATGAGACCAGTAACCTCACTCTGTAAAACAACTTATACTACAGAATTCACAAGAAACTTAACCACACATTCTAATCGGCATAGACAAGACGGAGCATCTGAACAGATGCATATGATGAAACCAGACCAAAGCTGGAAGGACGTTCAGATCCTGATCTCCTGCCATTTCAATGCCAAAACAAATACTAAAATTGCTACCTAAGAACTTCATACCAGTGTGGACGCCTATGGCAGGTGCTTCATGAAATGAAACAATATAGTCTTGGAATCCTGGGCATCAGTGAAATGAGATGGACAAACAGTGGAAAGATGACTCGTGAGGATCTCACAATCTGCTACTCAGGGCAGGAAAGGAATCATATAAATGGTGTAGGTATTCTACTCAAAAGAGATGCTGCAAAGGCACTTATTGGATGGAAACTGATTAATGACCATATCATCACTGCTCAACTCCTCACAAGGCACATTAAGATTATTATTATTCAAGCTTATGCTCTAACTGGGAATGCTGATGAAGAAGACAAAGAACAGTTTTATGACCAACTACAAGACACGATCAACAATGTCCCACAACATGACCCCTCTTCTCTTCACCCTGTACACCGCGGACTTCTGCTACAACTCGGAGCTGTGTCACATTCAGAAGTTTGCCGATGACACAGCCATCATTGGGTGTATCAGTGACGACAGAGAGGAGGAGTATAGGAGCCTGGTGAGGGACTTTGCTGTGTGGTGCAACAGGAACCATCTGTAGCTCAACCCCTCGAAGACTAAGGAGCTGGTCATTGACTTTGAGAGGTCCAGACCAAGGTCACGACCAGTTCTGATCGAAGGAGTCGAGGTGGAGGCTGTGGATTCCTACAAGTACCTCAGGCTGTGGCTGGACAGCAAGCTGGACTGGACTTGCAACACCAAACACTTATACAGGAAGGGACAGAGCAGGCTATACTTCCTTAGGAGGCTGTGGTCCTTTAACATCTGCAGGAAACTCCTGTGGATGTTCTATCAGTCTGTGGTCGCCAGTGTCCTGTTTTATACCATGGTGTGCTGGGGGGGCAGCACATCCAAGAAGGACACATCCAGGCTGGACAAACTGATCAGGTGGGCTGGCTCTGTGGTCGGCATGAAGCTGGACTCTCTGGTGACGGTGGCAGAGAAGAGGTCTATGGACAAACTATTGAACATCATGGACGATGCCAGTCACCCTCTGCACGCCGTCATCAGCAACCAGAGGAGTCTGTTCAGTGACAGAATGCTTCTTCCCAAGTGCAGGACGAACAGACTCAAAAACCCCTTTGTCCCTCATGCCATCAGACTGTACAACTCCTCTCTGGGGGGGAAGGAGGGGTAACAGGACGACAGAGGATGGGAAGGAGCAGTAGCCTAGCCTAACAATAAGCAATACCGGACAATGTGCAATATAATATGCAATATAAAGTGCAATATCTCTCCTGCCGCCCCCCCTTCCCCCCCTTTTTTAAATTTTTCTTCCTCCTCCCTCCCCCTTCCTCTCTTCCCCATATCTTATTCTTTTTATATTTGTATATTTAAATACTTAATTTATTTTAATTTATCTAGAAGTTTTCCTCTATTTCTTTTCTCTGTTTATCTGTAATGATGCTGCTGGAATCTTAATTTCCCTGAGGGAACCCTCCCAAAGGGATCAGTAAAGTTTTATCTAATCTAATCTATCTGATATCAATGTTAATGGGTGACTTTAATGCCCAAATTGATGCAAATACAGAAAATTTCTATGCTACTGTGGGTCTCCATGGGTCCTCACCTCTTACTAGCGATAATGGAGAGAGGTTCCTGCTTTCCTGCAATATGAATAGTCTTTATATTGGGCATACCTACTTTAAGCACAAAAATATCCACAAAAAGACATGGAGATCTCCAGATCAAGTGACACAAAACGAGACTGACTATCTCATATTGGGCATAAAAAAGCAATGGTGTTCCTCTCTACAAGATGTGAGAGTTTTCAGAGGGCCAGATTGTGGCTCTGACCATGATTTGTTCATCAGAAAAGTATGACTGAAGTTCAAAAAGCTCACAATAACCCTCCCTCTAAGACACTTTGATACTGCCAAATTAAAGGCTAGAGATACTGCCTTAAAGTTCAAGTTTTATTAGTCACATATAATTACAAGTAATTACAGTGAAATTCTTATGTACTTTAGGTCGTTGCGAGTGTAAAAGTATATAGATAAGATAAATTAAAAACTATAGAAATAAAGGGGAAGGGGGAAGAAAAAGAAAAAACCTATATTCATGAGTGGAAGCATGGCAGAGATGTGATGATTGTGCGGTTACGAGTCCTTAGAGTCCAAAGTGCAGTAGTGCACCTTATCATTGTGAACAGTTCAACAGTCTGATGGCCTGAGGGAAGAAGCTCCTCCTCATTCTCTCAGTGTTGGCCTTCAGCTGTTGGTAGCGTCTCCCTGAAGGCAGCAGGGAGAACAGTCTATTATTTGGGTGGCTGGGGTCACTGGCGATCTTCCTGGCTCTGTCCCTGCAGCGGTTGGAATAAATGTCCTGTAGGTTAGGGAGGGTGGTCCTGATGATTCTCTCAGCAGAGCGAACCACCCTCCTGAGAGCCAGCTGATCCCTCCTGGTGGTGCTTCCCATCCAGTTAGTGACGCTCCCACCCAGGACACTCTCAATAGTGCAGGAGTAAAAGTTCCTTAGTACCTTGAGTGGGAGTCTGAAGTCCTTCAGTCTCCTTCAGAAGCAGAGGTGCTGGCGGCCTTTCTTAACCAGACTGTTGGTACGACAGGACCAAGAGAGGTCCTGTGAGATGTGGACACCCAGGTATTTGAAATTGTCCACTCTCTCTACCTGGGCCCCGTTGATGCAGATGGGTTAGAGGTCCCTCTGCTGCCTCCTACTGAAGTCCACTATCAGCTCCTTCGTTGTGCTGGTGTTGAGTGTGAGGTTGTTCTCCTCACTCCAGTCCGCGAGATATTTAATCTTGGTCCGGTAGGCAGACTCATCATTATTGGAGATGAGGCCCACTACAATTGTATCATCAGCAAACTTAATGATGGTGTTGGAGTCTGAAGTGGCCATACAGTCATGAGTGTACAGGGAGTATCAGGTGGAGTTAGCGGTTTGCCTCTCTGCAAGTTACAGATGATTTAGACGAGAATTGGGAATTCTTCCAAAGTGCAGTTAAAGAAGCAACTAATAGTGTTATTGGAAGAAGGCATGGATCACTTAATGAACAGTGGATCTCAGAAAAAACTTGAAAGTTAATTGACAGAAGAAAAGAATTGAAATCAAAACGAGATCAGGGTAATGCTCTGGAAGTTGCCCAATATTTAGATCCTCAATACTGTGTGCTAGCAGGGTTCTAACTAGGCCTTTTCAGCGTATCAGGCCAATATTCAATGTTTCCTTACCGCTACGCCCACAATATTGCCGAGACACCTGTAAAAGTTGCTGCTACACTAATTCTTTGTGTGCAAGTGACGTCATGCTTGATATCCCAACCCGGAAGTCCGTCATGTTGGATGATATACAACCAGGAACCAGCGCTTCACATATGAGCTGCTGCAATGCATCGTGATTTTCTTTTGATTTATTTGCCTTTGAAGAAAGACAATGCCCAATTTGTGTGTGGGATATACTTGCAGTAATAATGCTACTCGTGACAAAGAGAAATGGTGCCTCAGAATTCCCAAAATAATTCAAAACGGCGACAAAAACAGATGAAGAACTGTCCAGAGAATGCCATGCGCTGTCATTAAAAGCATACATTGGAAGGACTTAACTGAGGAAAAAGCTAATTACACCTGCATGTGTGGTGATCACTTTATATCTGGTAAGAGTTCATTGCTAATTAAAGCTATTTTGTGCTGATTAAATTGAACTTTTGAGCTTTACCACAAACACTCTGCCTAACACCTTGCAGGAGCACCGGCAATCCTACGCAATAAAACATCTAGATTGGGCACCAACACTCAAATTAGGACATGAGAAAATCAAGACGAAAACTCATCTCGCAGTCTTAAGAAGCAACAGGATAAATGAATGATCTGTCAAGAAAGCCAGATTAGAAGCAGCAAAAACCTTAGCAAGTTTGGATACACAAGGAGAACAATGTAGGTCAACTTTGCCAGGTGAGATATTAGCAATGCCGTTCCAGTAACCCAGTAACTTCATTTTACTTTTTTTTCTTTCATTTTTTATTAAGTCTTTATTTAACCAGGTTAGTCCCAATGAGATCAAGGATCTCTTTTAAGCACTTTTTATTTTACAGATGTACCAGAGTCAAATGAAATTGTGCCTGAAACCGTCCCAGCAGAGACACATACTAAAACTGGTTGCCAGATGGAATTCACTGGGTTACGAATATCTCAAATGGAGCAGTGTAATAGAGATATGACTTGTGAATTGGTGGAACTTAAGAAAAAATATTGGAAGCTGATTTAACTTGATAAGATTGCCAAAGTATGCTGTGCCTTGTGTAATTTATCTCTATTCATTGTTCCTTTTGATTAGAGTGATTTTACTTTTATGAAAAGAAAATAGAATTAGCATAATCATATTAATTGCTTAGTGACAATTTATTGCAGGGTTTTAGCCTGTCTGTACACTATTTTGTAAAAGATCTTTATTATTTGAAATGTAAAGGTTTGTTGGGTGAATAATATAAAAACAAGAATTAGTAGAATATCAAAATATGTTCATAAAATATACTACTTATGTATGTCCTTGCATTCTGGATTTGTATATCATCCAACATGGTGGCGGGTGCATACATCACAGTGTTTTGGTCACGTGGTTGTACACGAAGAAAAGACTTGCCAATCTTGAAAATGTGGTCTTTTGTTTAATTTTCTCTTGTTATCCCCACGTGGTGGCGACGGCGCTCTGCCATGTGAAGGTTCTACATTCAGACATACTCCACTCCCCATCCACATGAGCACCCAGTGCATAACTGCATGAGTAGTTCCGTGTGGAGATTGTCACTTATCATGCTAGCCCGGTTTACCTCCTTCCTTATGCTGTATTCGTGGTAAAGTGGCATCCATGTTCAGAGGCTCTTACGTGCCATGCACGTAATACGTGCCGGTCCCCAAGTTAGATCTGGATAGTCATGTATTGTAATTGAATGGCTGAAGCTGAAAATAAAGCTGACATCTGGTGAAGATCAACTGCTTGTTTTATTCTTACTCCATAAATGTCACCAATATAGTTGAATATTAAATATAATAAGTCTTCAATCAAAAACAAGCACAGTAACTTTTGGCAAAAAAATATCTCATTAATATTATCAAAAAAGAGTGACTTTCAGGGAGGCCTGCAAATGCCAGGAAATGCAATAGAATGCATCTCTGAGCATGTAGAACCCATGAGCTTTCGGGGGTCTAAGGTGGCCCCCGAACCCCCAGCCATTATGACTGGTGCCACTACGCTGATATTTTGGTCTAGTTAGAACCCTGGCTAGACAGGTACATAAAGAAGAACTGTAGGAAAGACAAGAAGCAGTGGACTGAAAAAAGTGTAGAAAAGCTGAAGATGCTGTGTCACATAACTCACATTCACTGTTTAGGATTCAGGCCTTTCAATTACATGAAACCTGCGACAGATAACGTCGTAAGCACCCAAATTAAGGTCAAGCGCCCAAAATATGCTACCAAAAGTAAAAAAAAAAATTTAAATGTTGATTAAATAAACTTGGCTGCATAAAATCCAATGTCTTGACTTTCTTCTTTAAAAACACAGAAATTAGCGAGAATTAGCATGTATTTCTCGTAATTGATGCGAAATCCGCACCATTTCCATGTTGTTCCGGGTTCGTCGAACTACCCGTAAGCCTCGCGCAGAGCACGAATTCTCCATCAACGGCGATCGGCACACCATGATTTCGTGGAGGAGCGAGACTCGCGTACCAATGACCACAGCGGGATTTCCACCTTATGTAAATCTTCTTTCCTCTTCTTTTATATTGTTTTATGGTGGTTGGCAAACAGCTTTTAGGTGCATTACCGCCACCTTCCAGACTGGAGTGTGAACCAGAATGCTTACTACCCGACTGTGCTAAATTCTCCTAATAATTCCTGTATCATTTAAAAACCAAAAAATAGCCCTATATCCCACATTATCTGACCTCAACTGCAATATCTCTCTGATACCTAGTTTCATATGATTTAAATCAGGTAAAAGACTGAATAAAAGAGAGCTGTTCAGGACACAACTGTGTGTATTTAAGATACAGCTTGCATCTTAAATCCACACAGTTGTATAAGTGTGGGTGGAATCAGTGACTTGGAGCTTGCTCCTCTTGTTGATGATGGTCTTAGACACTGACCTTTCGTTTAAACTAAGATCTTTTTCCGGACTACATGCTGTGAATTGCGCTGCCAGTTCTTGTGATGTGACCGAAAACCCTTTTGTGTCACAGGTCTGCTACAGGTTCGTCTCTTTGACGACAACAGTGCAGAACTTGCTTTTTTGTTCACAGGCTCCTTTCCTCCAGGCTCTCCTCAGGCCCCAACACATCTTTTAAATACTAACTAACTACATTCTAATTATTTTTGTCATGTATATCAAGAGGGATTAATGCTGTAGATATTTTGCAATAAAAGTAAAATAACATTCATAGATTTCTTTATTTATTCATAACTTTGTAGCTAAAAAAGCAGCAGCATGTTTAAAGGGCTGATGACACGAACATGACTCTATGCAATTTCTTAAATAAACTATACAACATGGCAAACGTTAGATTTCTGTTATAATTACGTGAAAAGAAGCTGTTGTTACGCGAATATCCAACTTTTAATTGCACAGCGCAAGAAAACTGGGTCCGTGGCTCGCAGCCATGTTGTGACGTCAGCGGAAGAACATGCTGCGGTTCACTGGCTGTTCTACTCTGGTTCTACTCAATGGAAATGGCGCATGAAAACGCCGGTGAACTCTCTAGTGCTAGCTCTTCCTCTTCTGGGAGTCTAGAATTGTGTTGATCTCTTCCGAATTGAATCTATGATAGCCTACCCTCTTTACCCTTTGCCTCTCGTTGCTAGGTGGCAGTTACATGAAAGCCGCAAGCTTTCACAAGCAAATACATGACTGATATCACGCCGACTTTATGATTACATTTATGATTATCATGTAGAATCTATAGCTCTACGTACCTTTATCTTATGTCGTTTCACAACACATGTTCTGACAGGAGGACTGTCTTTGGATCCGGCGTAGCTACTAGTAGACCCCCTCCGGAATACTGGCAGTGTTGCCAGATTGGGAGGTTTCCCGCCTGGTTGAGCGGTTTCAAGTGCATTTTGGTGGGTTTTGAACATATTTTGGGCTGGAAAACTTCAGCAGTATCTGGCAACACATACTGCTGACGTTTTCCAGCCCAAAATATGTTCAAAACCCACCAAAATGCACTTGAAACCGCTCAACCAGGCGGGAAACCTCCCAATCTGGCAACACTGTGTAGGCGCTGGCGCTGATGGTAGTAACACACGTTTGTGATGAACTGCACACCCAAGAGATTCTTTTAAGCTGGGAAGGGTGTCAAAACAATCCAAATTGAAGTGTTCAGAGCACAGGACGGATGTTGGTGAGGGCTCCCACTTGTCACGAGTGCGCCTGACTTGCTTCACCCACTTCGCATGCAGCTCGGGATCTCTGGGAAACTTGAATAAACTTACCCCATCCTTGTGGGTTTTGGAGCAAAAGTCGGCAACACAATGCGAAGGCATAATAAAATATATATATATATATATATATATATATATATATATATATATATATATATATATATAAATAATGTATAATAATGTATAATAATGTATAATAATGTATAATAATAATAATAATAATGACAAACTGAACACCTGTCGCATCAACAACAAACTGGTAAGTTAGGAGGAAGGTTCTTTCGCTGACGTCATATAGCTCCTCCTCCTCTTTCGTCTCCTGGGTGCTGCAGCCCCGTCAAATTTGCCCAAATAGCCGCGTTTTTATCATAACTTGTAAAATAGGCGCCTTCGTGAATTAATATATGGATCATCGGGAATTACTTTTTATGTTATAAAACATCGCCAAAGATGTCAAAAACGTGTCATCAGCACTTTAAACACAGAGCACTGGGAAAACTTTCCACATGCAGAAAAGCCCAAATTACCCTTTATCACGACAGAAAAAGCCCAAATTACCCTTTATCACGACAGAAAAAGCCCAAATTCAGAAATACAGGATGTAGCCCAAATTATGTAATTTACAGGCCTGGGATTGTATGTGATCTAAGTCAAACTAGAGGAAATGCTGATGTCCCTGTGAAGTCCAAAACTGGTACAACACTGCAGACTGAAGATGAACAAGATAAGAGATGGGTTGAGCATTTTACAGAGGTTGTTAACCAACCTGACCCCACATCACTCTTTGAGCTTGATGTCGAGGTGCACAACATAGATGAAAACCCTAACTTTTCCACCAGTGAAATCACCATCAAAGAGATTAAACAGTTACAGCATTTAAGAGCAATAAAGCACCAGGAGTTGATCCAGGGTGTCTACAGGTTTGTCCAAGTTAAATTTAAGACTTTTTAAGACTTTTTCATACCATGTTCCAAAAAAAATTAAGACCAAATCTAAAGTCCCGCAAAAACGTACTCTTTTGAAAAAAAAAAAAAAACTGTATAATTTAATGTAACTTATTGTTCTTGTAAACATTCACCAGAAAACACTATTCTAGTAGAAGTACTTCATTTCTTTTCCTTGACAGGCATTCACACACTCAGAACACAACATAAGGATCGGATAAACTTGTAACTATGTGACAATCAGAATGCAGTCACAACGTTTGAATCCAATGTAACAATGTGAAAATGTGAATGAAGTCACACACACAGAATCCAATGCAACAGTTTTTTTTTAAATTATTATTTTCTCTGCTTGTAAGCAGAATTGTTCAATTCCATCTTTGGTCAAACAACAATGCAGAAAACAACAGTTAAACAATGTGAATGCACATACACCTGAAACTCCGGCTCGCTCACTTGAAAGGTATGCTCACTTGCACTTCTTAAAACACTTGGAACGATACCCACAAACAAACAATACTATTCTCTCACATGCACGCAATAGAATATATTCTCTCTCTCTCTCTCTCTCTCTCACACACACACACACACACAATATTCTCTTACATCTCGCAGATCTATCCTCTTCTCCACGACCGTTAGTGGTGGCAGCGATGAAGTCGGATATTTGAGGCTGATGCTCGCGGCCTTTAGCAAAAGCAACGTGCTTGGCGTTCTTCATATAAGAGTCCACCGCTCTTATCCCCATTGTGCCCAACTTAAAAGTCTTACAGCATGCTACACAGTATGCCTCGTTGGCATCTTTGGGTACAGCTTTCAGCCACCACGAGTATTCTGCATCTTGCAGCCAGTTATCATTAAATTTACATTTACCCATTGTGGCTCGGACTACCCTCCATCAACAGATCAGGCACTGAGTGGTTGTCAAGCACGCGTGTGTCTAGCAACCGGTGGATTCGGAGCCTGCGCGGTATAATTGTGAGCATCAAAAACGATTAAACTTTTTCCCCATCCAAAGTGTACCACATTTTAACGATATGACTGAGTAAAATCTCCATAAATTTAAGATTGAAAATTTAAGACCACAGGGTTTGAAATTTAAGACAATTTACCTGTAAGACTTTTTAATGGCCTTATTTTAGGAAAATTAAATTTAAGACTTTTGCTGCGTTCATGTGCTATGGGAAGATGATATTTTCCAGTTGGGAAGTGGTATTTATCAGTGTGTTGTGTTCACATGCTTTTGTTGTTGTTGACAAATTAAAGATGGTGGACCAGATTCAGAATCAGGCCTGTTATTTGGCCAAAACAATTATAGATTGCCTTGTTCATCAGCTGCAGCAGGAATATGAGTTATCAAAAGTCAAAAGGTAAATAATGCTGAATATTTCCTGATCATGACAAGTAGAGATTTTCTTAACACATTGAATGCCACGCAGTTTTTGGAAATTTGGCTGTAGCCACAATGAGTGTAGCCAGTATCTAGATCATTGTTGGCGTTCTTTGGACAGCCACAGAATATTTTGTATTAGGCTATAATATACATATTATAATAATATAATATACATAACATGACTCGTTTAAAAGGTGAGAGTCAGCTTTCCGTAGGTGAAAACCACTTCTTTCTTGGTTCATAAGCTAGTCTTGTACCGCTCGCCGCCATGTTGAAAAGGTTAAAGTTCATCTCATTTCGGCAACTCGTGTATCAAAATTTTCTACGAGTTGCCCAGTGGAAAATACCACAAGAGGGGGTGTTCATGTGTGCTTTCCATGTCGGCGTTTGGCATTTACCATAATTCCCATAGCACATGAACGCACCATTTTTAAGACTTTTTAAGGACCCGCGGCCACCCTGTGATCTCATTCCAGCAGAGCTGTTAAAGTACGATGGAGACTCTTTGATCAACAAACTCAAAGTAATGTTCAACCATGTTTGGGATAAAAGAAAAATACCGGTTGAGTGGTCATGTAGCATGATTGTAAAGCTACTGAAAAAGGAAGGCCTGAGTAATTGTAATAACTGGCATGGTATCACGTACTTACCAAAAGTTGGAAAAGTGTTTTGCAGAATTCTACTTAGCCAAGCAGTGTCAAGAGCTTCAGATAATGTCTAGAGGTGGAAAACACCTGAGAGAACGTCCAAAAAAGACATGGAGAGCCACATTTAAAGAAAATCTCAACAGATGTAACATTCAATGGAGTTCAATAGAGTCTCTTGCAGTCGACAGAGGAAGATGGAGAGAATTTGTGGCCCTTTGCCAATCCCAGGGCTTGAGGAACTAACTAACTCACTTTTGGGTGGTTTGGGGCCCCAGTGACATTTCAGCATCTCATGGACTGAATTCTCCATCCCCACAATGAGTATGCGGCAGCCTATCTAGATGACAATCACTGATTGGGAGTGGCATCTAAAACATTTCATGGCAGTCCTGAGGTCACTGAGGTGCGCTGGGCTCACAGCAAACCCGAAAAAGTGTGCAACTGGACAGGTGGAAGTACAGTATCTGGGCTTCCACCTGGGTCATGGGCAGGTGCATGCCCAAATTGTTAAGACTGCAACAATTGCAGCCTGCCCAAGACCTAAGACCATAAAGGGGATGAGGTAGTTCCTGGGGCTGGCCGGCTACTATAGGTGGTTCATGCCTAACTTTTCGAACATCACCAGCCTGCTGACTAACCTCACTAAAAAGAGGGCGCCAGATCTGGTACAGTAGACGAAGACATGCAAACAGGTTTTTGCTCAGGTACAAGCGGTTTTGTGTGCGGGCCCGCTGTTGTATTCTTCTGACTCTTCTCTCCCTTTTGTTTTGCAGACCGACATGTCAGATAGAAGGCTGGGAGCTGTTTTGTCCCAGGTGGTGGAGAGGGAGGCGCGCCCAGTGCTGTATATCAGCCGCAAGCTCTCCATGCAGAAGTCAAAGTGCAGCACCGTGGAAAAGGAGTGTCTGGCAATCAAGTGGGCAGTCCTCACTCTCCAGTACTACCTGCTTGGATGCCCATTCACCCTCTGTTCTGACCATGCCCCACTTCAGTGGCTTCACCACATGAAGGATGCTAACATGTGGATCACTCGTTATCTGGCTCTTCGGCCCTTTAAATTCGAGCTGGTCCACAGGCTGGGGGCGCAGATGGTGGCAGTGGATTACCTCTCCTGCCAGGGAAGGGAGTCAGCTGCAGGCCAGAGAGCTCCCCAGCTTGAGTTGGGTGGTGGGGGTATGTGGCAGTGAGAGTGAGGTCAGGGGTCGGCTGTGAGTGCCAAGGAGTCAGGTTGAACCAGTAGGTAACGTGTGATGAGGTGCACCTGTGTCTAGTTACTGGCTGTACAACCCGGATTCCAAAAAAGTTGGGACAAAGTACAAATTGTAAATAAAAATGGAATGCAATAATTTACAAATCTCAAAAACTGATATTGTATTCACAATAGAACATAGACAACATATCAAATGTCAAAAGTGAGACATTTTGAAATTTCATGCCAAATATTGGCTCATTTGAAATTTCATGACAGCAACACATCTCAAAAAAGTTGGGACAGGGGCAATAAGAGGCTGGAAAAGTTAAAGGTACAAAAAAGGAACAGCTGGAGAACCAAATTGCAACTCATTAGGTCAATTGGCAATTGGTCATTAACATGACTGGGTATAAAAAGAGCATCTTGGAGTGGCAGCGGCTCTCAAAAGTAAAGATGGGAAGAGGATCACCAATCCCCCTAATTCTGCACCGACAAATAGTGGAGCAATATCAGAAAGGAGTTCGACAGTGTAAAATTGCAGAGTTTGAACATATCATCATCATCATCTACAGTGCATAATATCATCAAAAGATTCAGAGAATCTGGAAGAATCTCTGTGCGTAAGGGTCAAGGCCGGAAAACCATACTGGGTGCCCGTGATCTTCGGGCCCTTAGACGGCACTGCATCATACAGGCATGCTTCTGTATCGGAAATCACAAAATGGGCTCAGGAATATTTCCAGAGAACATTATCTGTGAACACAATTCACCGTGCCATCCACCGTTGCCAGCTAAAACTCTATAGTTCAAAAAAGAAGCCGTATCTAAACATGATCCAGAAGCGCACACGCCTTCTCTGGGCCAAGGCTCATTTAAAATGGACTGTGGCAAAGTGGAAAACTGTTCTGTGGTCAGATGAATCAAAATTTGAAGTTCTTTATGGAAATCAGGGACGCCGTGTCATTCGGACTAAAGAGGAGAAGGACGACCCAAGTTTTTATCAGCGCTCAGTTCAGAAGCCTGCATCTCTGATGGTATGGGGTTGCATTAGTACGTGTGGCATGGGCAGCTTACACATCTGGAAAGACACCATCAATGCTGAAAGGTATATCCAGGTTCTAGAGCAACATATGCTCCCATCCAGATGACATCTCTTTCAGGGAAGACCTTGCATTTTCCAACATGACAATGCCAAACCACATACTGCATCAATTACAGCATCATGGCTATGTAGAAGAAGGGTCCGGGTACTGAACTGGCCAGCCTGCAGTCCAGATCTTTCGCCCATAGAAAACATTTGGCGCATCATAAAATGGAAGATACGAGAAAAAAGACCTAAGACAGTTGAGCAACTAGAATCCTACATTAGACAAGAATGGGTTAACATTCCTATCCCTAAACTTGAGCAATTTGTCTCCTCAGTCCCCAGATGTTTACAGACTGTTGTAAAGAGAAAAGGGGATGTCTCACAGTGGTAAACATGGCCTTGTCCCAACTTTTTTGAGATGTGTTGTTGTCATGAAATTTAAAATCACCTAATTTTTCTCTTTAAATGATACATTTTCTCAGTTTAAACATTTGATATGTCATCTATGTTCTATTCTGAATAAAATATGGAATTTTGAAACTTCCACATCATTGCATTCCGTTTTTATTTACAATTTGTACTTTGTCCCAACTTTTTTGGAATCGGGGTTGTATATTAATGTGTGTCACTGTGTCTTTCAGACAGACAGGAACGAGAGAGAGAGCTGTGTGACCCCATTGCGTGCATGTGTATCTGATATTCATCCACTGAAGTTGACAAGGACCATGACTTCACTGGTTGGCTATATGTCTTCTGAGATGACTAATGAGTCCGATTTGTGCTCTGAACTGTTTGCCGCATATTCTGCACCTTGAGCCAGTGGGTGGCTGAGTGGAAGTGGTGGCTACTCTTGCTTTCCACACTACCCATTTCCTTTGAGCCATGGCTCTGCGATGCTGTTCAGCTGACTTGACGCCTCTGCTGATCAGGCTGCATCATGATGGTCGGTTTTCCCAGCAAGATCTTCCCAGCTCAGGACAGGAATGTTTAAGGAACAGTCCACCGTACTTCCATAATGAAATATGCTCTTATCTGAATTGAGACGAGCTGCTCCGTACCTCTCCGAGCTTTGCGCGACCTCCCAGTCAGTCAGACGCAGTCAGACGCGCTGTCACTCCTGTTAGCAATGTAGCTAGGCTCAGTATGGCCAATGGTATTTTTTGGGGCTGTAGTTAGATGCGACCAAACTCTTCCACGTTTTTCCTGTTTACATAGGTTTATATGACCAGTGACATGAAACAAGTTCAGTTACACAAATTGAAACGTAGCGATTTTCTATGCTATGGAAAGTCCGCACTATAATGACAGGCGTACTAACACCTTCTGCGCGCTTCGGCAGCGCATTGATACGGAGCTCAGATATCAATGCGCTGTCGAAGCGCGCAGAAGGTGTTAGTACGCCTGTCATTATAGTGCGGACTTTCCATAGCATAGAAAATCGCTACATTTCAATTTGTGTAACTGAACTTGTTTCATGTCACTGGTCATATAAACCTATGTAAACAGGAAAAACGTGGAAGAGTTTGGTCGCATCTAACTACAGCCTCCAAAAATACCATTGGCCATATTGAGCCTAGCTACATTGCTAACAGGAGTGACAGCGCGTCTGACTGCGTCTGACTGACTGGGAGGTCGCGCAAAGCTCGGAGAGATACGGAGCAGCACGTCTCAATTCAGATAAGAGCATATTTCATTATGGAAGTACGGTGGACTGTTCCTTTAAGGCTCTTAAATGTGGCCTTGAGGTAGTCTCTGAAATGAAGTTTGGGGGCATCCAATCTGGCACTTGCCCCAAACGAGTTCTCCATACAGTAACACCTTGGGGATATGCTGGTCATTCATGAGCAGGACATGACCAGTCCATCTTGCCTGTGCCATCTCAAGGAAGGTGTGTATGCTGGGCATGTTGGCACAGGAAAGGACCTCTGTGTTGGGAATCTGATCCTGCCATCTGATGTTCATCAGCTTCTGGAGACAGGTTGTGTGGAAATGGTTCAACTGCCTGGTGCGTCTGCTGTATACAGTCCAGGTTTTACAGGCATAGAGGAGTGTTGTTATGACTGCCGCCTGGTAGACCTTGAGCTTGGTGCTGAGACTGATACCCCTTCATTCCCAGATGTTTTGTTGAAACCTCCCAAAGGTGTTGCTGACCTTGGTGATCCTACACTTGACTTCCTTGTCAATATTGGCCTGACATGACAGGGTGGTGCCCAGGTATGTGAACCTGTCGATATCATTGCGCACTGTATCATTTACCGTGATGTTAGGTTTATGGTAGGGCTTGGTACAAGACTTCAGTTTTCATGGTACTGATGGTAAGGCCAAAGTCTTCATATGGCCCAGATAGCCTGTCAGTAGTTGCTTGCATTGACTGTTCATTTGTGGCATTGAGCGCACAGTCATCAGTGAAAAGGAAGTATTTGATTACTGTCTCTTTCACTTTCATTACTGCATGCAATTGGCACTGGTTAAACAGCTTCCCATCTGTCTTGTACCTGACAGCTATTCCTTCATCACAGTCATGGAAGGCATCAGTGAGCATGGCGGAGAACATGATGCTAAAGAGTGTTGGCACTAGCACACAACCTTGCTTCACACCATTCGTCACTGGGAAGGCTTCTGATGTTGCTCCATCATCCCGTACGTGGGCTGTCATGCTGTCATGGAACTGGCGTACCATAGTGATGAAGCGTTCTGGACGGCCAAACTTGGCCATGATTTTCCACGGACCCTCATGGCTAACTGTGTCAAAGGCCTTTGTGAGATTGACAAAGGTGGTGTAGAAGTCATTGTTCTGTTCTTGGCACTTCTCTTGTAGCTGTCTAGCCGCAAAGATCATGTCCACTGTGCTTCTTCCAGTGTGAAAGCCACACTGGCTTTCAGGGAGGAGACCTTGTTCAATGTGCTGGATGAGGCGGCCAAGGAGAACTCTGGTGAGGATTTTGCTGGCTATGGACAAGAGTGAAATGCCCCGATGACTGTTGCAGGATTGGCGGTTTCCTTTACTTTTGTAAAGGTGTACGATGGAAGCATCCTTAAAGTCCTGGGGTATGAAATCTTGCTTCCGCATGGACTGGAAGATGTCTGCCAGTTTCTGGGTGAGGAAATGCTTAGTCGCTCAGGGGGCTGCCGGGTTCCACTGCTGCCTCGGTCCAGTAGATGATGACCACATGCCCTGAACCATCTGTGTGTGGGTTTGTGACTGTGACTTGAGTGTAATCCACACTTCCTGGTTCGCCACTCCCCCATCACCATTAAAGTCACCCATTAAAGTCACCTATTAACATATCATGTTACCAAGAACAGAACATTGATAATCACTTTTGAAGTCATGACTTGTGCTACTAAAGTTGATTTAAGGGAGGAAGAGTCACGCATCATCAGCCTCACCCTCTCATCCCTGCTCATCTGGATCCAGTGGCAGGACAGAGTCGAGATGACTGGGAAAGAGCAGGCATGCAGGAGCTGCCGGAGGGTTGACAGTAAACATAGCCAGCCGACCACCTGTGGGGCTCCCCTCCAGATTTTTTACTGGGTTGTCTCCCTGGCTATTTGACTCATAGCTGGAACAAACATTGGTGAGTACCAGACTGTGTCCACACACTGATGGGTCATGCATACTGCACCTCTGGGGCCACTTGTTGCTCCGAGATCCCCTACATTCTACCAGGGTGGCCAGCAGGGAGGCCATGTAGGAGCCTTGGGTAAGGAGAGGTTATGACTGGCCACGTGGCCCTAAATTCTCTGCTGTTTTTGCCTGCTTCAACATGACCCAATTCAAGATACTACTTCACGCATGGTGGGCTTCCCCATTCATGCAAGGCACTGTAGGATACAAATTTGAAACTGTAGAGAAAAATGGAGGACACGAGTGTGTGAATGAAACATGGAAGACCGACTACAGTAACAGAAAGTGAAAAGAAAAGATGTTATGTTGTGAAGGAAAGTAAACGCAGGACCAAACTAATAAATACCGGTGGTCAGCAAACACCTTGGTGTGATCAGCTGTTCATTTAGCAACAGAATGATGTAACTGTCAGTGCACGGTCAACGGTAAACCTGTGCATGTGCACACAGACTTCCTCTGTCTGCTTTACTGTGCGAAGTGGGCGATTTCATGCACATTATTTGCTAGGAAATCCCCTCAAGTTAAATAATTTCCCAGCCACAGAATAGCCTGATATTTTGTGAAATATTACGGAAATAAACATATATCACAATGACCAAATTTCAGAGGGAGCTAAATTTCACTGATTTTATGAAATTGAAAGGCAGTCTCGCTTTAAGTAGTTCATTGTCATCCACAAATTGATGTCATGGAGACAGGTGATGATTGCAGCAGGAGGAAGAGAGGCTGTGGGTTTGGTGGACACGTAAAGCTGGGTCTCATCAGCATAGCAGTGAAACTGAAAACCATGTTGTCTAAGGATACTATCAAGTGGAAGGAGGTAGATGATAAACAGCAGAGGCCCCAGAACGGAGCCCTGAGGAACCCCTTTTGTAACAGGAGAGCTCTCTGACTTACAGCTCATTATTTGTACAAACTGTGTCCTGTCAGAAAGGTAGTAAGTGAACCACTGATGAACACTGCCATGGACTCCAATGCTGACTAGATGCTCCAGAAGAAGGTAACGAGAGATGGTGTTAAAGGCTGCACGGAGGTCCAGGAGGATAAGTATGGAAAGAAATCCAGCATCGGCTGCGCAAAGGTGGTATTGGTTATCTTGATCAAGGCGGTTTCTGTGCTGTGTTTAGGATGAAAACCAAGTTGAAATGGTTCAAAGAGGTCATTGTCCTTCAAGTAGTCCTGGAGTTGAGATGCCACAATCCTCTCAAGAACTTTAGATATAAATGGCAGATTTGAGATGGGTCAATAGTTGAAGTCATTAGGATTCAGCCCAGGTTGCTTCAGAGTTGGTCTGACAATAGCAGTTTTTAATGAAGGGGGATGATGCGAGTGATAAGAGAGGTGTTGATTATTGAGGTTATCATCAGGGCAATAGATGGCGGGCACATCTTAACCAAACTTGTTAGAACAGCGTCCAGCTAACACCTAGAAGAATTGCACTTTGTGATGAAACCAGAAATACAACTTTCAGTTGGGAAACTGAATTCACAAAATGCATTGATCTGTGGTGGGCCCAAGGTATTCATGGAGCATGGTTCTTTTCGCTCAGTAATTGAACACTTCAATTGTTGGTGAATTACCTCAATTTTAGTGCTGAAAAAATTCAGGAAGGCAGAACAGTGTTTGTCAGAGAGATTCTGATGGTGTTATCAGGTGGTTTAAGTAATCCATTAACAGTGGAAAAGAGAGCCCTGGTGTTTTCTTCTCCTTCACTGATGATATTTGCATAGTATGATGTTTTCACAGCAGAAAAGGCATTTTTGTACTGAAGAATGTGTTCAGTGTACATCCCTTTATGTACAGCAAGGCCAGTCTTTTTTGATAGCCACTCCAGGCACCAACCCATGGACTTCATTTGACGGAGTTCAGGTGTAAACCAAGGTGCAAAGTGTACAAATGAAACAGTCTGTGTCTTCAAGGGAGCAAGACTTTTAAGTGCTGTAGATATGCAGTTGTTGTAATAGACAACTAGTTCCACCAATGAAGCATTGGAGCAAGGCAAGGATAGGAGGCAATTATAGAAGTGAATTCCTCCGGCTTCACCTTTTTGATATTTCGATATGACATCACACGCTAAACTTTTGATGATATGACGGGCAAGTAGGTGTCAAATAGCACAACTTTGTTATCTGAGATGGGCAGTTCGGCAGTACTGAAATTGCCAGGTGTAATGCCAGAGCAACAGACCAGATCTAAAATATGCCCTTTGTTGTGGGTGGGAAAGTCAACATATTGGGTGATGCCAAAGAAATCAAGCATGTCCATAAAGTCTTTTGTGTGTGTGTGTAAGTGTATATTAAAATAACCCATCAAGATGACATTAGGAGACAATGCACTCAAAGCAGTAAGAACAGCTAAAAGTTCAGAAATAAACACACTTGATGGTTCAGGTGGTCTGTACGTACATTGCCACACCAAAGGTAGGTGCAGGCCCACAGAGTTTGACAGCCAGCAGTTCAAAACAGGACTGATTAGGCATAGCAAGTGGTGTCAGCTTGATGGTCTCCTCTTCTGGGATCTCCTCTCCCAGAAGAACGGGATACACAGATGTAAACAAATCCTGGTGGGACTGTTTGATTGAGATGAAAAATCATTGTTTTGCTGCCAAGTTTCCGTAAGACATAGCAAGTCCATTTTGTGGTCCACAGTGAAGTCACTGATTAGAGAAGCTTTGTTAGTGAGAGATTGAATGTTGTATAATCCAACTTTCAGTTGGTTCAAGTGAGTGTGCACATCTGACCTGGGCAAAGAGGTTAGCACACTGATCAACTCGTCAATCGGATGACTTTGGGAGACAGTGGTTTACAGGCCAGAGAGAGGGAATTGCCTTGCCATCCTCCTTGATGGAGATTTTGTTGCGACAAAATCCTCTGTGGATGTACTTTGGACGTTGGAGAATGTCAAGTAAGGATAGGAGCTCTACAGGAGGCTTGTAGTTTCCCTACAGCCAGTAAAGTTCACTTGATGAATATCCTCTCATTCTTAGTCCAGCAGAAATGTCTGTAAACTAGTCGTGGGCTATTTCGGTCAAACTTCACTGGCATCCACCACAGACGCAGGTCAATCAGCACACTGCAATGACACCAGAGTCCAGGCAAAACATGCAAAGAAGAAAATAAAACCAAAAACTAACAAAAATAAGTGACTACTATTTGGGTCATTCTACGAAACCGGTGCCTTTTGTGTCCGCATAATTTCATGATCTCTAAAAAAATGTCAGAAATTGTGAAAATGTATTTCAAATGAACAAAACTGTTTATTTAAGTGTTGTGAATTACACAATGTATGTTTTACTGTCACTATAAACAAAAATCCTACATTTTTTTCATCTTTTTATCATATACACAACCTATTTTCCCATGTCCGGGAAGTCCCATATGGAATTTGCACCTAACATATTTACATAAATATATACATTTTTCAAACAATTTTTATTAGTTTCATGAATAAAATTACATCCTTTGTAAAATACAATAGTTTTGTTTAGAATAAAAGTATCATTTATTATCTAAAAATCACAATTTATGCTCGTCCCACAATTTTACATACCACCCTGTAACGCTTACACATTTTGGCTGTTAGAAAGACAGTGTCTCTTTAAGTGACATCACAGGAAGCTGATGACATCACTCAAACCCTTGGCCAAAGTCAGGATCCCAAGCAGGCAAGTTCCCACATAATTTGATATGATTTATTTGCTCTTTTTGGTAGTTAGATAGGGTCCGTTAAGCTTAACCTTACCACCCTGTAACGCATAATAGACAGGGAAACTATAAAAAATTCTTGTTTTTTTCAGCTTTTAAGGAAAATAGAGAGATTTGTAAACTGGATTGTACACTTGTTAGCTATGCTAGTTATTATCAGAACTAGCTGAGGTCATTCTGAGGTGAAATTTACCACCCTGTAACATACCACCCTTTAACACTTTGTATTGTTACAGGGTGGTAAAGGGAACATATGAGGGCTTGTCAGTGGCATTAAGATTATAATTCATTCAAATGTTGTATCTATATTTAGGGATTTACATACTATTATAAGTACAGAAACCTATTTATTTATTTATTTATTTATTTATTTATTAAGAGCACTGGGAATACAATCAAAGCTTCAGTGAGTCATTAACAGTGAGTTCATACCAGCCAGATAGTTTGAATGCTGTGTTTTTATGTAAACAAAATCTAATAATCAGTTATGAGTTGTCCCTCTTTAAACTTATCACACTCACTTGTATCATTAATCATAATTTTCATAATTTAATGTTAATTTGTAGATGATCATGGCCCCAATGAGCAATGCAGAACAGCAACGATTATTTCGTGCCCACCGCAATGCTGATCCTGTGAGGAGGCAGCAGTATCTAGAAAAAGAACGGCAGAAATGGAGACGAGATGTAGAAACAGGGAAGAAGTTACTCATCAGAGATCTGAATGAGAGGGACCAGCGACAGCTAAGAAAAAAGTGGAGAGAACAGAATGCAAGAAGAAAGCAGGCAAAGGATAGGATGAAAGCTTTTGACAGCCCTCCTGAGAGCCCTGAGGTTTTCCGACCACAAAATGCCGAGAGGGAATGCTGTGAAATATCCCCAAAATAATTGTTTTATCATAATGTGATAAAATAAGCCTATTAACAAATGTAACTTTCATTTCACAATATGGGGTAAAATGGCCAATATTGTTAAAACACCAATTAAAAAACACTGAGAATTTATGTTATGGAGATAGAAATATAAATTACATAAATATCTGATTAAAAACCCAACTTGCAATTTCTAATATCATATTATGGACATTTATGTGAGAGGAAAATATAAGATGATTTGAAATTGATATATGCATTATGCTTCAAATTTAGTGCATCTTGTCCGTTACAGGGTGGTAAAACACATGACACCTGGGTCACAATAAAAAGGATAATATTAACAGGAATTTATGCACGAGGTGGGAAAATACATTTTTTTGCGGCTCTGATGTCACATATTTAATATGAGTATCTTAAAAAATAGCTTATCTTAAATTATTTTTTTAAGAATTGCAATGTGGAAAAGGCACCGGTTTCATAGAATGACCCATTTAACTTGGGAAAATATAACAAAATAACAATGAATTTGTGATTAAATTTAAAAAAAAAAAATACTGAATGAAAAAGAAGCCAGCCAGAGTGGCATTAAACTCCCCAGCATCCCCACTACTATGACACAGTATTCAGTTGATGGCTATATTGGTGACAGATTTATGGAATAAGAATAAAACAACCAGTTGATGTTCACCAAGTGTCAGCTTTATTTTCAGCTTCAGCCATTCAATTACAATACATGACAATCCAAATCTAACTCGGGGATCGGCATGTATTATGTCAAAGTGAACTTTATTGTCAATCAGACCATGTAACAGAATTACACAGAGGATTGAAATTGTGTTTCCCCAAACTCCAAATGTGCAGTATTAAAAAACTGACACACAACTAAACATAAAAGTGCACACAGACATCAACAGATAAGCAAATTAACACAACATATAGACAGACAGTGGGCATACAGTTCCCAGAATATTCACAGTGATCCAGAAATGTAGTCAAGTTTGAGGTAATGTAGTCCAGAATTGTTGTTCCAGAAATGTAGTCAAGTTTGAAGTATGTTACTGGGGTGCATTAGTACAAGGGTACAATAATACAAGGTGCAGTATGGTAAAGTGCAAAGTGCAGAATAGCAGCATGGAGATAAATAAGTATTGTAAACTTGTATGTTCTTGTGCAAAAAAGAATATTGGCATATGTGCATATAAAGAGCATTGTATAAACATTGAGTATACTGTTTTGACAGTTTGCTGGTGTTTTGTGTGGGGGGGGGTTATGTTCTTGGAGTTTTCATGAGTGAGTTGAGCAGTCTGATGGCCTGTGGGAAAAAGCTGTTGCTGAGTCTAGTAGTCCTGCAACGCATCCTGCTGTAGCGCTTGCCAGATGGTAGGAGGGTAAACAGTTCGTGTGTAGGGTGGTTGGGGTCTTTGATGATGTTGATGGCTCTTTTGCGGCAGCGGGATGAGTATAGGTCCTAGATGGATGGTTGGGCTGATCTGGTGATCTTCTCTGCTGTCCTCACCACCCTCTGTAGGGCCTTCTGGTCAGCAACAGGGCAGCTGCCATACCAGACTGAGAGACTGCTGGTGAGGATGTTCTCAATGGCACCCCTGTAGAAGGTGGTGAGTGCAGAAGGGGGGAGGTCGGCTCTCCTCATCCTGCATAGGAAGTGGAGGCGTTGCTGTGCTTTCTTGACAAGGGAGGTGGTGTTAGTTGTCCATGTCAGGTCATCTGTGATGTGCACCCCCAGGAACTTGGTGCTTTTCACTGATTCCACAGCACTGCCATTGATGGTGAGGGGTGTGTGTGACATGTGATTTTTCCTGAAGTCCACAGTTATTTCCTTTGTTTTATTGACATTGAGGTGTAGATTATTGATGTCACACCAGTTGATGAGTTGGTGTACCTCCTCTCTGTAGGCTGAGTCGTCGTTGTTGCTGATGAGGCCCACCACTATTGTGTCATCAGCAAACTTGATGATGTGGTTCGAGTTGTGTCTGGCACAACAGTCATGGGTCATCAGTGTGAACAGCAGAGGGCTCAACACACATCCCTGGGGGATCCCAGTGTTCATGATGGTGGTCTCTGAGGAGTTTTTACCAGCTCTTACTGTCTGTGGTCTGTTGGTGAGAAAGTCCAGTAGCCAGTTGCATAGTGGGGTGCTGATGCCTATAGCACTGTGTTCATTCACCAGGTCTTGTGGGATGACTGTGTTGAAGGCGGAGCTTTAGTCAATGAACAGCATCCACACATAACTGTTTTTGTTTTCCAGATGAGCCAGGCTGATGTGAAGTGCTGTTCCTATGGCATCATCAGTGGAGCGTTTTGGGACGATATGCAAACTGGAATGGGTCAAATGTGGTGGGTAGGCTGAATGTTATATGGGCCTTGACTAGCCTTTCAAAGCACTTCATCATGATGGGAGTGAGTACTATGGGCCAGTAGTCATTCAGTGTTGTGGCTGGGGATTTCTTGGGTAGCAGTATGATGGTGGTGGCTTTGAAGCATGCTGGTAAGATGGCTTGGCTCAGATAGGTGTTGAAGATATCTGTGAGAACATCTGTAAGTGAGTCAGCACAGTCTCTAAGCACATGCCCAGGTATATTGTCAAGACCAGCAGCTTTCCTGGGGTTCACCTTTTAAAGGGTCCTCCACACATCAGCAGGGTCCGGGTGAAGTGTTACATTGTCCGAGCAGTAAGGGGCTTTTGTTGGTGTGGTGGTGTTGTCTTCTTCAAACTGACTGAAGAAGGTGTTACGTGAGTTTAGGAAGTCTGTGCTGTCCTCACACAGTGGGGGTATTGGCCTGTGATCGGTTACTCACTGGATGCCTTACCATAGGCGTCTGGGGTCTTTTGTGTCAGTGAAGTGTGATTGGATTTTCTGTCCATAGGCATGCTTGGCTGCTCTCATGCCCCAGTTCAAGTTGGCCCTAGCAGTTCTAAGAGCTACTTTGTCCCCGGACTTGAAAGCAGTATTCCGTGCTCTCAGGAGCTCACGTACCTCCCTGGTGAACCAGGGTTTTTCGTTGGCCCTTGTGGTGATGTGTTTGATGACGGTCACATCTTCCATGCATTTGAATATGTATCCCGTCACAGACTCAGTGTATTCCATTATGTTGACATGCTGGTTGGTAGTGGCAGCCTCCCTAAAAACATTCCAGTCTGTGCAGTCAAAACAGTCCTGAAGAGCTGAGGTAGCCCCCTCTGGCCATGTTCTGATCTGTTTCACTGATGGCTTGTTCCTGGTTAGCAGTGGTCTGTAAGCTGGAATTAGCATAACATATGTGCGTGGCACATAAGCGCTTCTTAACACGGATGGCACTTTACCGTGAACACAGCATAAGGAAGGAGGTAAACTAGACGAGCATGATCAGTGACAATCTCCATACAGAACTACTCGGACAGCTAAGCACTGGGCGCTTATGTGGACGGGGAGTGGAGTACGTCCAAATGTAGAATGTTTGTGCGGCGATGCGCTGTCACCATCGCATAGGAATAACAAGAGAAAATTATACAAAAGACCACATTTTCAGGGCGGCACGGTGGTGTAGTGGTTTGCGCTGTCGCCTCACAGCAACAAGGTCCGGGTTCGAGCCCCGTGGCCGGTGAGGGCCTTTCTGTGCGGAGTTTGCATGTTCTCCCCGTGTCCGCGTGGGTTTCCTCCGGGTGCTCCGGTTTCCCCCACAGTCCAAATACATGCAGGTTAGGTTAACTGGTGACTCTAAATTGAGCGTAGGTGTGAATGTGAGTGTGAATGGTTGTCTGTGTCTATGTGTCAGCCCTGTGATGACCTGGCGACTTGTCCAGGGTGTACCCTGCCTTTCGCCCATAGTCAGCTGGGATAGGCTCCAGCTTGCCTGCGACCCTGTAGAACAGGATAAAGCGGCTACAGATAATGAGATGAGATGAGACCACATTTTCAAGACTGACAAGTCTTTTTATTAGGCATATTAGGTGAAAATTTAAATTCAGTCCAAATTGCTTGAAACTGCTCTCCTTGAATTCAGAATTGAATGCAGAACAACATACTTTTTTATAGAATTAAAATATGTTTATCCATTCTTGATACTACCAATCAAAGATTGAAGAAATGACTTAACTTTCAGAAAGCTGACATAATATTATGTAATAAGATAACATGGTCCAAAATGGGCCTCATTAACGAATGAGATCAAATGTTTGTTCTTAATAACTTTTTATTTTTCAGGATATTTACAAAGAAATTGGCAGGCACATAGATGGTGCTCTTAAAACTAGAACTAATAAACTGTGAATCCCTTTTTAATGGTCTCATTATGGAAATCGGCTATTTTAAGCTGCTAGGCTACAGGATAACGTATTTTGACTGTATTAGCAGCAATCTGTTTTCTGTGTGCCTTATTCAGTCTCAGGTGGTGTAGTGGTAGTAACAACACCTAACCATAATTGGCTATAGACCACACACACACATCTCCTGTGCAGGGTCGCAGGCAAGCTGGAGTCTATCCCAGCTGACTATGGTTGAGAGTCCCTGGACAAGTCACTAGATCATCACAGGGCTGACACATAAAGACAAACAACAATTCACACTCACTGTCAATTTAGAGACACCAGTTAGCCTAACCAGCATGTCTTTGGACTGTGGGGGAAACCGGAGCACCCGGAGGAAACCCACGCGGACACGGGGAGAACATGCAAACTCCACACAGAAAGGCCCTCGCCGGCCACGGGGCTCGAACCCGGACCTTCTTGCTGTGAGGTGACAGTGCTAACCACTGTGCTACCACACATACACTACCATTCAAAAGTTTGGGGTCACCCAGATAATTTTGTGTTTTCCATGAAAAGTCACACTTTTATTTCCCACCATAAGTTGTAAAATGAATAGAAAATATAGTCAAGACATTTTTCTGGCCATTTTGAGCATTTAATCGACCCCACAAATGTGATGCTCCAGAAACTCAATCTGCTCAAAGGAAGGTCAGTTTTATAGCTTCTCTAAAGAGCTCAACTGTTTTCAGCTGTGCTAACATGATTGTACAAGGGTTTTCTAATCATCCATTAGCCTTCTGAGGCAATGAGCAAACACATTGTACCATTAGAACACTGGAGTGAGAGTTGCTGGAAATGGGCCTCTATACACCTATGGAGATATTGCACCAAAAACCAGACATTTGCAGCTAGAATAGTCATTTAGCACATTAGCAATGTATAGAGTGGATTTCTGATTAGTTTAAAGTGATCTTCATTGAAAAGAACAGTGCTTTTCGTGTATATATATATATATATATATATATACACACACACACACATGCATCCATTATCTGTTATCCTGAACAGGGTCGCGGTGGAGCTGAAGCCTATCCCAGCTGACTATGGGCGAGAGGCGGCTTCACCCTGTTTTACTGGGAAATGCATTGCTGCAGTTTGCGCCTCAGTAAAATGTTGATGTCCAGCCCTGACAGAACTCCATCAGGAGTGATTCTGAGTCCAGATTCTCCCGCATTCAGGTGAGACATACAGGATCTCATCACTCTCCATGAACCTCACACACAAACTCATAGCGCCTGCGCTAACTGTCTCCGGATTAATGCTGGCTCAAGAAAGAGAAATCAGTCCAACACAGCCGTCTGATTAATTCATTATAGCTGCACGGAGGCGAAATAACTTTTACGCCATTTCTGCAGGTCTGTTTTTTTTAATCAGTCTCACAAAGCTGCAGTCGCAGAAGCTGCAATTAAAGAACCTCCGAGAACTAAAATGGTGTTCATGGCGAGTTGAGTAAATACCCAGAGCTTTAATTTAAACAAAGAGCAGTAAAACTCACCCATTGTTGCGTGTCTCTGGCAGGAACTGCGAAAGAACACAGCAGACTTTACTTTTCCTCCGCGGAGCTTCCCGGTTCTGTTGGGGCGGAGAATAAAGTGGTGCCAAATCCACACAGAGCCCGACTCCACGGCGCGTGCACCCTCGAGGCCTTTACAAGTACCCCTCACCCCCTCAAACCCCTTCACTCCCCCTTCATACCCCCTCACCCCCCCTCATACCCCCTCACCCCCACTTCATACCACTTCACCCCCCCTTCATACCCGCTCACCCCCTCATACCCCTTCACCCCCACTTCATACCACTTCACCCCCCCTCATACCCCCTCACCCCCACTTCATACCACTTCACCCCCCCTTCAACCCGCTCACCCCCTCATACCCCTTCACCCCCACTTCATACCACTTCACCCCCCCTCATACCCCCTCACCCCCACTTCATACCACTTCACCCCCCCTTCATACCCGCTCACCCCTCATACCCCTTCACCCCCACTTCATACCACTTCACCCCCCCTCATACCCCCTCACCCCCACTTCATACCACTTCACCCCCCCTTCATACCCCTCACCCCATCAAACCCCTTCACTCCCCCTTCATACCCGCTCACCCCCTCATACCCCTTCACCCCCACTTCATACCACTTCACCCCCCCTCATACCCCCTCACCCCCACTTCATACCACTTCACCCCCCCATACCCCCTCACCCCCACTTCATACCACTTCACCCCCCTTCACCCCCACTTCATACCACTTCACCCCCCCTCATACCCCCTCACCCCCACTTCATACCACTTCACCCCCCCTTCATACCCCTCACCCCATCAAACCCCTTCACTCCCCCTTCATACCCGCTCACCCCCTCATACCCCTTCACCCCCACTTCATACCACTTCACCCCCCCTCATACCCCCTCACCCCCACTTCATACCACTTCACCCCCCCTCACCCCCACTTCATACCACTTCACCCCCCCTCACTCCCACTTCATACCACTTCACCCCCCCTCATAGCCCCTCACCCCCTCAAACCCCTTCAAACCCCTTCACTCCCCCTTCATACCACTTCACCCCCCTTCATACCCGCTCACCCCCCTCATACCCCTTCACCCCCACTTCATACCACTTCACCCCCCCCTCATACCCCCTCACCCCCACCCATACCCCCTCACCCCCACTTCATACCACTTCACCCCCCCTCATACCCCCTCACCCCCCTCACCCCCACTTCATACCACTTCACCCCCCATACCCCCTCACCCCCACTCATACCCCCTCACCCCCACTTCATACCACTTCACCCCCCCCTCATACCCCCTCACCCCCTCATACCCCCTCACCCCCACTTCATACCACTTCACCCCCCCTCATACCCCTCACCCCCACTTCATACCACTTCACCCCCCCTCATACCCCCTCACCCCCTCAAACCACTTCACCCCCCCTTCATACCCGCCCACCCCCTCATACCCCCTCACCCCCTCATACCCCCTCACCCCCACTTCATACCACTTCACCCCCCCTTCATACCCCTCACCCCATCAAACCCCTTCACTCCCCCTTCATACCCGCTCACCCCCTCATACCCCTTCACCCCCACTTCATACCACTTCACCCCCCCTCATACCCCCTCACCCCCACTTCATACCACTTCACCCCCCCATACCCCCTCACCCCCACTTCATACCACTTCACCCCCCTTCACCCCCACTTCATACCACTTCACCCCCCCTCATACCCCCTCACCCCCACTTCATACCACTTCACCCCCCCTTCATACCCCTCACCCCATCAAACCCCTTCACTCCCCCTTCATACCCGCTCACCCCCTCATACCCCTTCACCCCCACTTCATACCACTTCACCCCCCCTCATACCCCCTCACCCCCACTTCATACCACTTCACCCCCCCCATACCCCCTCACCCCCACTTCATACCACTTCACCCCCCCTCACCCCCACTTCATACCACTTCACCCCCCCTCACTCCCACTTCATACCACTTCACCCCCCCTCATAGCCCCTCACCCCCTCAAACCCCTTCAAACCCCTTCACTCCCCCTTCATACCACTTCACCCCCCTTCATACCCGCTCACCCCCCTCATACCCCTTCACCCCCACTTCATACCACTTCACCCCCCCTCATACCCCCTCACCCCCACCCATACCCCCTCACCCCCACTTCATACCACTTCACCCCCCCTCATACCCCCTCACCCCCCTCACCCCCCACTTCATACCACTTCACCCCCCATACCCCCTCACCCCCACTCATACCCCCTCACCCCCACTTCATACCACTTCACCCCCCCATACCCCCTCACCCCCTCATACCCCCTCACCCCCACTTCATACCACTTCACCCCCCCCCATACCCCTCACCCCCACTTCATACCACTTCACCCCCCCTCATACCCCCTCACCCCCTCAAACCACTTCACCCCCCCTTCATACCCGCCCACCCCCTCATACCCCTTCACCCCCACTTCATACCCGCTCACCCCCTCATACCCCTTCACCCCCACTTCATACCACTTCACCCCCCCTCATACCCCCTCACCCCCACTTCATACCACTTCACCCCCCCTCATACCCCCTCACCCCCTTCATACCCCTTCACCCCCACTTTATACCATACCCCCTCACCCCCACTTCATACCACTTCACCCCCTCATACCCCCTCACCCCCTTCATACCCCTTCACCCCCACTTTATACCATACCCCCTCACCCCCCCTTCATACCCCTTCACCCCCACTTCATACCACTTCACCACCCCTTCATACCCGCTCACCCCCTCATACCCCCCTCACCCTCTTCATACCACTTCACCACCCCATACCCCTTTACCCCCCTTCATAGCCCCTCACCCCTTCATACCCCTTCACCCCCACTTCATACTCCCCTTTCATACCCCTTCACCTCCCCTTCATATCCTCTCACCCCCCCCTTCATACCACTTCACCCCCTTCATACCCCTTCATACCACTTCACCCCCATACCGCTTCAACCCCCCCTCCATACCCCTTCACCTCCCCTTCATACCACTTCACCCCATACCCCTTCACACCCCCTTCATACCCCCTCACCCCCCCTTCATACCACTTCACCCCCCCTTCATACCACTTCACCCCATACCACTTCACCCCCCCTCCATACCCCTTCACCTCCCCTTCATACCACTTCACCCCATACCCCTTCACACCCCCTTCATACCACTTCACCCCCCTTCATACTCCCTCACCCCCCCTACATACCACTTCACCCCCCCTTCATACCCCCTCACCCCCTTCATACCACTTCACCCCCCTTCATACCCCCTCATACCCCTTCACCTCCCCTTCATACCCCCTCATACTCCTTCACATCCCTTCATACCCCCTCATACCCCTTCACCTCCCCTTCATACCCCTTCACCCCTTCATACCACTTCACCCCCCATACCCCTTCACCCCCCTTCATAACCCCCTACCCCCCAAACCCCTTCATACACCCTCATACCTTTATTCTGCATAACTTCACCACGCATGTAGTCTATTTATAGCTCTGAAACTTGACGCTTCATATCAGGCGG